>NW_024881277.1:5886239-5961261 GCF_018691265.1 Tyto alba | reverse complement strand
CCACAGACCTTTGGGAGGGGGTTTGAAGCAGTGATCCCTAAAGATCCTGGGGCCATATGGAGAGCAAAGGAGGGGGCCAGGAGAGGCTGCCAGAGCAGAGTAAGGATGGGGGGAGATCAGAAGGGAGTGACCTGGGCTGGGCAACGGCCTCCAATGGAAAAATGATGTTCAGCTAAATCAAGGCAATGTCCAGACTCTGGTCTGTTGGTTGTTGCTGAGCCACAAGTCCTTGCTGTCCTGGTGCTCCAGCAGGCCAGGAGTGGCTGAGGAAGGAGTGGTGCCCCCAGGCTCTTGGTGCTGTTGTCCTCCTGTGTGGAGCTGGCCACAACAGCCTGCCTGCATGGCCCTAGGGGGTCCCAGTGAGGTCATGCTTGGAGAGTAGGTTGCAATTAGCATTGCTCTGAGTTGGTGTGATGGATGATCTGGGTGGGAATCACAGAAGGCAAGGACAAGAAGCAGGAGGTGAAATTTCAAATGAGGTTTTGAGGAAAGAAAAGAACCCCAAACCCACAATGACAGTGGGCCAGCACTGGGCCAGGGGCCTGTGAGTTTCAAAACTCTAATTTCTAAAGAGTTTAACAGGGAAAAAAATCATCATGATTAGAGCTAGCTCAGGAGAAAGCACTGACCAATCTGATCTAACTGTAAACTTATCCCTGATCAGAGCAGCCCGCGGTGCTAGAGACGTCCAGAGGTCCCTTCTGACCAAAACCACTGTAGAGGGATGGGCTGGGCAGCGTAGGGGAGGAGAGTGGACACTGCTCTGTGCTGAGGTGTAGGAAGGACCTTGTACGGAGTGCGAGACCGGAGTTAGACCTCACACAGATGCGATGAATGTCGTACTCTCTTTATTAGTCCAGGGTACATATATTTATACAGACAACGCTAATTATTATGCCTACTAGTCACTAGCTGATTGGCTTAAGCTCTAAAGGTCGTATTCGCATGGTCCACCTACTTGCAGTTAGCTAACAGCACAAGCTTCTCATAACACTAAGTTTCTCATGCCACTATTTCTAATTCCTCTTAACCTGTTTTCGACACACCACGGTACACAAGGCTGAAGCGTCCTTGACATTCTTCATGTATCAGCAGCTGCGAGCAGCTGCAGGCAAACCCTAGTGAGGCCCAGCATCAGCGAGGCAGCATCAGCCCCTAGAACAGGCTCTGATCGTACAATTGCTCGGTGGGCTCAGGACCCTTGTCTCTGAGCCATTCTCCAACAAGTCCCCCTTTTTCTTTTTGTACGAGCAGAGTCTGCCTTAACGTTCATTCAAAGACTTTCTTAATACCTGATAAAGCACAACTTAAGCATGCAAGCTTACAGTCTATTGGCTAAAGGCAGTTATCACACCCCCCACCCCACCCGGAAGTGCTGTGATAGGTCTGCATCGTTAATTGACGTGTATAAACTAAGTCTACTTTAGATTTAGTTTATCAGGCATTCAGACAGGAAGGAAGCACTAACTTGACTTCCTCATTCTTACCCTTCCAGGTGACCTCAAGGGCAGGATTACCATGGGCAGTTTTCTGCTCAGAGACCCAGCCTGGATTGTCCAAACCCTGTAGGATCAGTGCATGACCCTGATCCCTAAAAAATCCTACCACATTTCCCCCTTTTTCTTTTTAGACAATCCAGACTCCTTTTAATGCTCAATTCATAGCATTCATAAAGCATTTCCACACAGACCCCAATACCATCATGACAGTCATAATGACAATCAGCATTGCCAGTCCATGCATCAACCCTTTCAGCCACCCACTAATTCCCAAGTTGTGTAGATTTGTAACCATTCTATCAGTCCATTTTCCAGTTTTATGTCTTGTACCTTTTTTTTTTTTTTTTGAACAATAATCAACAATTTATTAGCAAACAAGAACCTGAAATAATTAACTGTATAACAATCCAGCAAAGTCCCACGCGACACAATCAGAAAGAGAGAAAATAAGAAACAAAGATATCAGCACTGTCCTTCGGATGTTGTCCTTCGAGTTCTTGTTACCCCTGCTCACGGGGGCAATTGCGATAGAAAGATAGAAAGAGTCCAAGAACAACAGTCATGCCTGCGTGGTAACTCCGCTGATGAGTAACATTTTCTTCTTTGAACTATAAGTCTGTTTCCATCACCTCATCAAGGTTTCGAGGGCATCTTAGTTGTCTTCATGATCTTGGAGGACTGGGGGGAGGAGGTGATCTTCTCCGACACCAGCCACGAGACATTCCCTCGCATACTGCAATGGCAACGACGATCACTACCAATATAACAAAAAATCCCAACAGCAGGGCGGCGCACACGGGATCGTCCCCTACTCCCATCTTCCCAAGATTGCAATCCAGCGGGATCGGTAAGATTAGTGGGGATAGTCCAGCCCCAGGCTAGGGGCTTGACCGAGGAAGGTCCAAGTGCGCAATGAGCGGAAGTTTCTCTTCCACCCAGAATGCCTGTGTTGCCTAGATCTGGGCCTGCAGTTGTTTTTGCCATCCGGTATAGCCGAACTTTCGAGACCCTCCAACAACACATGCGCTTTGGACTGGGGGGTGGAAATCCATTTTCCTGCTGTGTATGTGGACCCTGACTCCCGATCCCTACGGACCTGTTGACCACTTGCGCTCTCACTCTTGTACCTCCGAAACCGCGAAACAATGGAGCGTGCTTATGTATGGGCAGCAATTTATTATGCAGCCTTGATGTTGGTAGCCCTCACTTTGTTTGCCTTTTTACTACATATCTTTTGCCCTTGTAAATGTTCCTCTTTCAAGTGCCCATGTAGTTGTATCTGCTTACGTAAACCACCATCTCCTTCCTCTCCCCGTCCCCAAAGTCTGGGAGCACATCCCTCGGCCCAGCCTGAGACACATGCTGTTTAAGTAGGTTTGGGTGGAAAACTGTTGATTGGTAGTGTTACTGTTATTGTTACCTTGTCTATGTTTGGTTAACCATGTCGAAAATTCTGTTATAGGTCTTTTCGGCGGTTTTGGTACTGGCTGTTTTACTTCTGTCACATCTTTTACTTGGATTCTCTTCTTCCCACTAAAAATATCTCCATCCACCCTTCTGTCTTTGGGAAAGCAAAGCCACTCTGATGTTGGACATAACAGTAAAGCACTTGCTGCACAAATTTGCCACTATTAAAGCAAACCATACAGGATGATTAGCAGAGGTCCGGTATAACATATACTCCCACCTCTCATGCCTATGGCGTTGCAGCCCACAGCTGAGATAAAAGTCTTCCTGGTGGCGAGCACAGAGGTTAACCCGGTCTTGCCCTCTACTTTTAACGAATCCGTGTGTTAAGAGTTAGTCAATTCAAGTGCAGCTCCTTCGTAGCCACTTCCTTTGTTTAAGCAAAGCAAATTTTCTTTTTTTTTTGGCACTTTCTGATAGTGTCCTTCCATCAGCTCTCAGGGACATCCCAAATTATGGGGATTAACCTCTTTTTCCCATAAATCAAGGTTACAGTTCATGCCCCTTCCCTATACAGTTATAACACAATTTTCTCCATCTGCAAGAAATACCACCTCCGGTGACACATTTCACATCACACAAAACCACGCTTCATGACATCCGTATATACACTCGAGACAAGGTATTACCCTATTAGGTTGATTTTCTAGCAATGCCTGATCGAATCCAAAATGTCATAATCTATTACCAAAAGCCACTCTGTCACATGTCTGCCAGTTAATGCTCAGTAAACGCCAGCTTTTCCCTGACATTTTTTTTTTTTTTTTGGTTCCTTATACAGCAAGTAAGTAAATGAATAAGTAAATTTTCACAGTGTTACTTCTGAACCCAGTCAAAACCCCAGTCAAACCACTGGTTAAGAGTCATTCAATCCCCTCCTGATGAATTTACTTAGTTCTTTGAGGGTGACTTGTAGTTGGTCAGTTGATGGTACCACAGTCCACTCCTGAGGCTTTTCCACCGGTCCTTTTCCTCAGGAGGCAAGTCCACCCCTTTTCTTTAGTTCAGATCGCTGTCTGGGTGGTCAGCAGCACCTGAAATATTTTGTCCTGGGGTATCAAGTACCCCTGCACATATCCCTGTCTAATTAGCAGGCAGGCTTTTTCTGGCCACTCCATCTCCGCCGAGCCACCAGCACCCAGCACCTAGACTACACTTTTCAGTCTGTTTACTAAGGAAAAACAGAGCTTGCCCTTTACCTGCACTTTTCTCTTGGATATCTGAATGGTCCCAATTAAAGTCTCCAGTGATCTGAATGTCCCTACATCCTGTCCTCCTGTGCTATTTCTTCTGTATATTGTGTTTGCTTGATCCCATATCTGCAAATGAAATTTAGGCCCTGTCCTTTTATCTCTATCTTCCCCAAAAGTGCAACTTTTTGTAGTCTGAGCATTCATAGTTGAATTCTTAGATATTACTCCAAATAAGGTGGTCCTGAATTTCCTCCTCTGGGAAGAGCTGTACATACCCAACAATCTGTTAAATTTAGTGAACGAGCTATCTTCCCAGTTTGTTGCAGAAACACATTATCCCTCCATGCTATTACACAGGCACTGAAAAGGAGCAGTATTACAGGGCTCTTAGTCCTCATCTTAGCTCCGCTTTTGAATGCGGAGCTTCAGGGGTCCAGTAGGTGCTGATCGCCACTGGGTTTTAGGGGCTTTCTTCATCTGGTATACTGTATCCACGATGCTTGTTCTTTAATCTTGATAGCTGTATGGGATGTCAGCAACACCTGGAAAGGGCCTTCCCACCTTGGCTCCAGAGGCGAATCTGAAAGAGATCTGACATACACATAATCTCCAGGCTCAATATTATGCACAGGTCCATCCAGACCTCAGGCACTAGTTCCCAAGACTAGCTTCCTAACCTCCTGAATCTGTTTCTGCAGGGTTATCACATAATCGGTTAGTATTTCATTCCCGACCTGGGTTGATGTTCCAGCCTGTATCATGTAGGGTCTCCCGTATCCTATTTCGAAGGGACTCAGCCTTTCTTTGGCTCTGGGTTTGGTTCTCATTCTCAAAAGAGCCAATGGTAGGGCCTGAGGCCAGAGCAATTCAGCTTCTTGTCCCAATTTGACAATCTGTATTTCAATAAGGTGGTTCATTTTCTCCACCTGGCCGCTTACTTGTGGCCTATATGGGGTATGTAATTGCCAATCTATCCCCAGAAGTTTGCTAACTTGTTGAACAACTTTTGCAATGAAGTGCAACCCTCGGTCTGAGGATACAACCACTGGAACCCCAAACCTTGTTATTATTTCTTGTAATATGACCTTGGTCACCTCTCAGGCTTTACTGGTTTGGCAAAGGAATGCTTCCAGCCAACCTGAGAAGGTGTCTGTTAGGACCAATAAATACTGGTACCCTCCTTTTCTTGGGAGCTCTGTGAAGTCAATTTGCCATTGCTGTCCCGGATAGTTTCCCCTCCCCATTTTTCCTAGTTGGGCTTTGAGGCCCATTTTAGGATTATTCTGTAAACATATTTCACACTGCTGAGTCACCTATTTAACAGTAGTGTAAAGGTTTCGGGCAATTACACGCTGGTTCAAATACCTATACAGAGCCTCTGCTCCCCAATGAGATTTTCTATGTTCTGCCATGGCAATGGCCTACAACAATGTGAATGGTGTGATTAATTTTCCTTGCAGAATTTTAGCCCAATCACCTGTTTCAACTTTCACTCCCAAGTCCTCAATTAGTTTCTGATCTTCTTTTGAATATCTGGGTTCACAATCAATCTGTATTTTACATCTGGGACCAAAGACTGTACCCTTACATCACCCTTCTCTGTCACTCTTTAGCCTCGCGGTCCGCCGTGGTGTTGCCCAACTCCTGGGCAGTGTTTCCTTTCTGGTGAGCTTTGCAATGCATAAAAGCCACCTTCTCGAGCAGCTGGATGGCTTCCAGGAACTTAAGAATCTCTTCAGCATGCTTTATAATTTTCCCTTGGGTGGACAGGAGTCCTCTTTCTTTCCATATGGCCCCATGGGCATGGACCACCCCAAAGGTGTATTTAGAGTCCGTCCAGTTGTTTATCTTTTTGCCTTTGGGGAGTTCCAGCACTCTGGTTAAGGCTATTAATTCTGCTTTTTGTGCCAAGGTATCTGGGGCAGGGGCTGCGGAGTGGTTACAGCATACCCTGCTTTGCGGACGCCTTGTCGAACGAAGCTGCTCCTCTGTATACCAGGAGTCCTCCACGTCTGCTAAAGGTTCCTCCTTCAGATCGGATCTGCTACTGCTTCAATCGTTTCCAGGCAGTCATGTGATACCGATTCCCCTGTATTTCCACTGAGGAAAGATGCTGAGTTGACAATGTTAGTAACGACTACTTCCACTTCATCCTGTTCCACTAGAACAGCCTGGTACTTAAGAAATCTTTGGGGTGAGAGCCAGTGCCCCCCTTTTACCTCTAATACTGTAGATATGGTATGGGATAGCAACACTGTGATCCTTTGGCCTAATGTGAATTTGCGTGCTTCCTGTATGTTTAGCACTAGTGCTGCTACTGCCCTTAGGCAGCTAGGCCAACCTTTACTAACTTCATCAAGTTGTTTGGAGAAGTATGCCACTGCCCTTCTGTATGGTCCCACATTCTGAGCCAGGATTCCCAGGGCTAGTCCCTGCTTCTCATGGGAGAACAGCCAAAATGGTTTGGTTGTGTCAGGTAGCCCCAAGACAGGGCCTCCATGAGCTTCTTTTTCAGTTGCTGGAACGCTTTATCTGCTTCCCCATTCCAAGTGAGGCTTCCCAGACCTGGATTTTAACAGTTCATAGTGTGGCCCTACCAGGAGTCCGTAGTTGTATATCCAGTGGTGACACCATCCCATCATTCCTAAAAATGTATGGAGCTCCTTAGCTGCCTGTGGTCGAGGGGTCTGGCAAATGGCCACCTTTCTTGCTGTGCCTAGAGATCTTTGTCCAGCACTTATCTCGTATCCAAGGTAAGTCACCAGCTGCTGGGCCACTTGGGCTTTCTGTGGAGAGGCTCGATAGGCATTAAGTCCAAGGAAATTTAGCAGACTAACTGTCCATACTATGTATATCTCACTCATTTCTGCTGCTATCAATAAATCATCCACATATTGTAGTATTATCCCAGCTCCATGTGGTCGTTCCCACTTCTCCAAATCCTTGGTAATTGATTTCCAAAAAGAGCGAGGGTATTCTTAAACCCCTGTGGTAACACAGTCCATGTTAATTGTGCTTTCTTCCAGAGTCAGGGTTTTCCCATTCAAACGCAAACAACAACTGACTTTCAGGGCTCAAGGGTAGGCAAAAGAAGGCATCTTTTAGGTCCAATACCGTAAACCAGGCCAATTCAAGTTCTAATTTGTTAATAATGTGTATGGGTTGGCCACAAGAGGGTGTAAGTCTTCAACCATCCTATTGATAGCTCTGAGATCCTGCACTATCTGATAACTCCCATCTGGCTTTTTGACTGGTAAAATGAGAGTGTTATATTCTGATTCACACTCTGTTAACAACCCAAATTTGATGAATCAGTCAATTATTGGCTGGATTCCTTCACTATCTTCTTTCTAAGGAGTTATTGCCTAATTCTCACAGTCTGCCTCCCTGTTTTAAGTTTTACTGTTATTGGGGAGGCATTTTTCACCCTTCCTCGTGTTTCCGAGACCCATACTCCCGGATATACTTGATTCCAGACTTCTTCAGGCACTCCTGGACTGACAGGAGTGTCTATAAGGGCCAGACTCAAAAGTTCAATTAGCTGATCATTCCCCACTTGAAATTCTATTTTTCTTCCCTCAAAAGTTACTTTATCTTTCAACTGCTCCAATAGGTCTTGGCCTAATAGAGGTCCTGGGGAAATAGGCATATGTAAGAATTTATGTATTCCCAATTGTTTTCCTAATTTAAATTTAAGGGGTTTTAAAAAGTATGCCTTTCTCTTTGGCTGATAACTCCTCTTACAGTTACATAATCATGATCCATAGGTGTTAAAGCCTCATTCAAAACCCAAAGTGTTGCTCCAGTATCTACTAGAAATTTTATATTCTGTTGTCGTTTCCCTAGCTTTAATGTAACCAGTGGATCTGCTAGGGTAGATTCCCCAGATCCTCGTCAATCTTCTTTGACATGGGCCTGTATCCTCCCTTCCTTTTTTGTTTCTCCAGATATTCATTCTTCCAATGTCCCCTTTGTTTACACCATGAGCACTGATCCCTTCCCACAGGACCCCTTGGTCCCATACTCCTGAATTCTTTATTTTCTTGTAACACCGCTACCAACACCCGCTGGTCTCTTCTTCCACCATCCACCTCTCTGTTGCTAAACACTCTCCATGATTCATCTAACAAAGTCTCCAAATTCCTGCTTTCCACCAGCTTCAATTTCTGCAGCTTCCTCTGGATGTCGCTTGCTGACTGCCCGATGAACAGAGACACTAACTGCTGAGTGCCTACTTCCAATCCTGGGTCTAAAGGGGTGTACTGCCTCATAGTATCCGTAATTCATCCAAAAATTCCAAGGGGTATCTCTTAGACCTTGCTAAACGGCATACAAAGTTGTGCAATTAATTGTTTTTGGGATAGCCCGCTCCATTCTTCTCATAACCCAATCCCTGTATGTATTCAGCAACCTTACATGCGTCCCTCTATTAGGGATCCATCCTGGATCCTGTAAGGGGAAATGATCTTTATATCTTCCCCCGTATTCTTAAGAAAATCACTAGCCAGGTCTTGGGCTGTTTTTAATATTAATTGTTTTTCTGACTCTGTCATATGGTCTAATAACAATTGAATATCACTCCAGTCAGGGTTATGCTGTTTTATCAGAAACTGGAAGTGTTTGATCACCCCCACAGAATCACTCCGATAGTTTTTCGCCACATTTTTCCATGTTTCTAGATCAAAGGAGGAGAAGGGAATTTTTATTAGGACAGGCTCTCCTCCTTGACCTATAGCTTCTCTCAAGGGTGCCTGTACCATAACTCTTTCCTTTTTACTCCGGATATGTAAAGTGACCAGGCTATCGGGAGGAGTTCCTGGGTCCAAATCCTCCCGTTCCTTTTGTTGTGTTTTTGCTGGGAGTTTATAATATTCTGGCAGCTCTCCCACCTTGGGATCCCTTAGCTTTTCCAACCCTGTGGATCTTTGACCTATGCTACAGGCTGAACAGCACCTTTTTAGTTTTCCTTTTCCTTCTTTCATATTTTCCTTTTCTAGAGCCAAAACCATTGGGTCTTGTGGGCTCTTTAATCCACAATCAGTTTGATACTCAGGGTGATTTCGGGGTGTCTGCATACGAGAAGTCATCCCACTTTCCTTCTCTCCTCAAAAACAACATCAGTTGCAACAAAGTATTATAATTCAAGGTTCCATTAAAGGGCCATTTTTCCCCATCATCTAATTTTACAGGGTCCACCACTGGTTACAGTATTTAGGTAAGGTCCTTTTATTCACAATTCCACCTGGTGTTCCTCTGATTTCCTTCCAATGGGCTAAGATGCAGCCCAGAGGGCTCTTTTTCACTATACCCCCACTCTGTTTCCCTCCCATATTGTTAGCCTGGAGGACTTATCCACATTCTGCTTCTATTGCCTCTGTAAGTTTCCTAGGTTCCCACAATAAGTTCTTTTAAGCTCACCTGAGCGCTCAATTCTGTCCCAGTCAGACCACTTCCCTTGACATTTACTACACCAGAAATCGTCTCCAAATTCCACCCAGATGTCTTGTCCACAACCAAAGCATTCAAAAACAAAGATCAATTACAAGAAAAATCCTTGGGTCTGTGTATGGGGCACCAAAAGTTAACCACAGGCTCAAACAATACTGTTTTAAAATCTGACATACACTTCATTCACTTCTCGCCTCCGGCCACTCTCCTCGTGGAGGACATGGAAGCGGGATCAGAACTCCACACTCACTTCGCAGCTGTGCTGCGTTTCACTTCTCTCATGCAGGCATACAGGCACACAGACACGCAGTTACACACAGGGCCCCTGTCCTGGTTCGGGCTGGAATAGAGTCATGTTCATTTTGGCAGCGGGAGGAGAGCTGCAGCACACTGAGATTCCAGAGGATCTCCAGGTCCGAGAGCCCTTGCCTGTGTGCGGGGGTGGGGGGAGCACAGCTGGAGTGCTGGGCCCCGATTGGCCAATATTCCATGTCATTACGCTCACTATATAAAGGAAGGAGTGGGTCAGAAGGGGCTCTCACTTCCGGGAGTGTTGCCACAGGGTCTTTGTGTTTGGGATCACTGGCCGGGAGCAGGTGGGTGTCGGTCGGCGGGTGGTGAGCAGCTGTATTGTACGTTACCCATTCATCATGTCACCATATTATTCTGTTACTGTTATTAAACTGTTTTTATCTCAACCCATGAGTCTCCCTTTGCCCTCTGATTCCCTCCCCATTCCCAAGTGGAGGGGAGGGTGGGTGAGCAGCTGCGTGGCGTTTAGCTGCTGACCAGGTTTAAACCACGACAACTGTCACACAGGTTATCCATGAATGTGATACACATGATGCAATCAGGCAAGCCAAGAGGTTAAAACCTCTTTGGTATCGAGGGCTATGGTTAAAATATAGATATGGGGAGGCCTGGCAGAGTGATTACATTGTGCTTCCACAATACTTGGCATGTCAAACTTTATGTGCTCACAATGGTGGAAGCAACTACCGGGTGGGTGGAAACATAGGCCGTGTCCCATGCCACTGCCCGGAACACTATTCTGGGCCTTGAAAAACAAGTCCTGTGGCAACATGGTACCCCAGAAAGAATTGAGTCAGATAATGGCACTCATTTTTTAAATAATCTCATAAACACCTGGACAAAAGAACATGGCATTGAGGGGGTATATCATATCCCCTACCATGCACCAGCCTCTGGGAAAATTGAGTGGTACAATGGGCTACTAAAGACCACGCTGAGATCAATGAGAAGAGGAACTTTTAAACACTGGGACAGACATTTAACAAAGCCCACCTGGTTAGTCAAAACTAGAGCATCTACCAACCAGGATGGCCCTGCCCAGTCAAAATTCTACATACTGCAGATGGAGATAGAGTCCCAGTAGTGCACCTTAAGAACATGCTGGGGAAGACTATTTGGGTTATTCCTACTTCAGGTAAAGGTAAGCCCATATGTGGGATTTCCTTTGCCAAAGGACCTGGGTGCACTTGGTGGGCAATGCAGAAGGACGGGGATCCGATGTGTGCCTCAAGGGGACTTAATGTTAGGTGAAAATAGCCAATAAACTGTATTACATTAATCACCAAACAACCCTAAATGCATTGCTATGGTTGACACATATTATGCTAATGGCATCATATTCATGAAGAAAAACACGAGCTTCAATAAAGTCACGATTGGTTTCAGCAACTGATACCCAGCGCCTGCTGCAGACTGAATAGACAGCGTCAGATGCATCAGCCACCAGCTCCAGCTGCAACAGAGACTGCATGCCATCCTCCTGCCAGGCCCAAGGACACCTGTGCCCTACCAACTGAGAATCCCTCCTCCTGCCTTAAGAGACTGTTAGGACAGATGGAACCTGAAGCTATGGACCAAATGAACTCACGATACATTCTGCAGTATATAGACTGCAAGGACCAAGTGCACCCAGGTCCTTGGGCAAAGGTAATTCCACGTATGGGCTTAAGATGGCCCATGGGCTAAGGGAATTATATCTGTGTGCACATGCCTAAGACCAGGGAAGAGGACAGTAATTTATTAGACTGTATTAGGAAATATGGAACCTGAGGATAATGCAAAGGATATGGAACAAGGGGTGGACACGGTCCTGGTTCAGACTGGAATAGAGTTCATGTTCCTTTTTGGTAGCTGGAGGAGTGCTGATGCACACGGAGATTTCAGGGACTCTCCAGCTCCCCGTGTCCTGCCTGTGCACAGGCTCACAAGAAGCAGAGAGGAAACAGAGCTGGAGCAGCGGGCCTGGATTGGCCAATATTCCATGTCATGTGAAGTTACGCTCACCATATAAAGGAGGGGTGGGTGGGAAGGGGCACACTCTCACTTTTGGGATTGTGGTCGCGGCATCTTTGTGTTTCAGGATCGCTGGCCGGGAGCCGGCTGGGTGTCAGTCGGCGGTTAGTGAGCAATTGCATTTTACATTATCCGTTCATACTGCCACCGTATTATTTTATCACCATTATTCAACTGTTTCTATCTCAACCCGTGAGTCTCCCTTTGCCCCTCTGCTTCCTTCCCCATTCCCAGGTGGGAGCTGTGTGGTGTTTGGCTGCCGACCAGGCTCAGACCATGAGTTACACCCACTGACACACACACCAACATGACATGCACACACACTGGTCTTGCCTGTTGCTGGCCTCACCAAAGAACAGTTGGAAGAGCAACTGATGTCATCTACGTGGACTTGTGCAAAGCACTTGACACGGTCCCGCATGACATTCTCGTCTAGAGTTGGAGAGACGGTGATTTGGCGGATAGACCACTCGGTGGATAAAGAATTGGTTGGGGGGTCAAACTCAAAGTGCTGAGGTCACAGGCTCAACAACCAATTGGAGAACAGAGATGAGGGGAATTCCTCAGGGGTTGGATTGGGTCTGGTATTGATTGACATCTGTGTTGCCGTCATGGACAGCAGGATCGAGTGCATCCTCAGCAAGTTCACAGATGACACCAAACTGTGTGGTGTGGTGACATGCTGGAGGGAAAGGATGCCATCCAGAGGAACCTGGACAGGCTGGAGAAGTGGGCCCATACAAACCTCATGAAGTTCAACAAGGCCAAGTTGAAGGTCCTACCCATGGCTTGGGACAACCTCACATACAAATAGATGCTGGGCAAGGAGTGGATTGAGAGCAGCCCTGCGGAGAAGGACTTGGGGTTGGTAGTTCATGGAAAACTGATTGTGAGCCAGCACTGTGCACTCGCAGGCCAGAAAACCAACCGTGTCCTGGGCTGCATCAAGAGAAGTGTGGCCAGCAGGTCAAGGTGGGGGATTCTCCCATTCTGCTCTGCTCTCATGAGACCGGCACTGTAGTCTGGTTTCCAGCTCTCATGATCCAAACATAAAAAGGACATGGACATGCTCAAGCAGGTCCAGAGGAGGTCATGAAGATGAGTGGGGGGCTGGAACACCTCCCTTGTGAGGACAGGTTGAGAGAGTTTGTTTTGTTCAGACTGAAGAAGAGAAGGCTCCAAGGGAGAAATTCTAGTGGCCTTCCAGGACTTAAACAGGGCTACAGGAAAGATGGGGAGGGACTATTTATCAGGGATTGCAGGGATAAGGGTAATGGGTTTAAACTGAAAGAGGGTAGATTTAGCTTAGATAAAAGGAGGAAATTCTTTACTGTGAGGGTAGTTAAACACTGGAAGAGGTTGCCCAGAGAAGTGGTGAACTGCCCCTCCCTCGAACTGCTCTAGGCAACCTGTTCCAGTATCTCAGCATCCTCATCGTAAAACATTTCTTCCTTATTTCAAATCTAAATCTACCCTCTTTCATTTTAACACCATTGCCGCTTGCCCTTCCAATACAGATCCTGGTGAGAAGTATCACTCCATCTTTCTTGACCTGTAACCACGATGTTTTCATCTCTAAATACCTTTGAGAGTACCCAGACATCACCCCAAGATGGGGTTTAGAGGACTCAAGCACATGTCCAATATGCTTAGATATAAACATTCTGGGCTAAGTGTTGTGGAGACTTGGGACAGTCTAAGTAGCCCAAGAACCCTTGAAGGGTGGTTTGAGAGACGGTGGACTTTTTCTTCACAGTGGAAAACAGCATGAGAAAGAAAAATGTCATACTGTGCAGCTGGGGAAGTCCAGACTGGACAACAGGATAAATGCTGTGGTGCAACACATGACCCAGGGGTGTATGGATCAGAACAAGGCTTTGTTTTTCAAGGAAGAGCCGGGGAGGATGGTGAGAGATCAGGAAAAAGGAAGATGCTCGGGAGGAGCAAGGTGAGAGAGCTGGGGGGATGAGGACAGCCTGCAGGGAAAGAGGCGCAGGGATGCAACCCCATAGGAGAGCCTGTGGTGGAGATGACAGAGGGCTGTGGGAAAGCTGAAAGCCCCAGTAAAGTCAACCCCATCATGATTTTGGCTATGGCTGTTGTCTCTGCCACTGATGCCTGTGAGGAGGCACAGTCCCTTGCAGCACGGGGGCCTCATGGCCTCCTTGTGCATCCTCAGGAGCCTGGGAGGTGCACATCTCCATAGCCCCTACCCCAGGAAGAGCCCTGAGGAATGTGGGAGGGACAGGATCTCCCTTCCCAGGGGATGGGGGTCACGGCATGGCTATTTTTTAATGGGCAAAGGGCCTGGCCCTTTGCCTTAATGCAACACATCCAGGTTTACTCAGCACCAGAGCCACCTTTTCCTTGCTTTTCTGAAAATGTTGTCACTGCCTCCAGATTTCTGCTCTAACCGGAGCCTGGGGAGGCTTTGTCAACAGTGTCCCTCAGTGGGACCAATTAAAGCCACAAGAAACTTTGGAGTTTGAATGAAAGTTTTTCGGAGGTTTCTTCAGCTTCTTCTCTGTGCCTGTTTTCCATGGACTTGGCACCAAACCCTCCTGAGGGGTCATTAATCTGGCACCTTGGGCTGTTGCTGTGGTGCTGAGCTGGGCCGGGCTCCTGGGCCGAGGGAGCTCCTGGCAAGTGGGCAGCGCTGCAGAGAGACAGCTCTGCCCAGGAGCAGCTCCTCTGCAAAGCGCAGCAGGGCTGGGGGCACTGCCTGCAGGCACCCAGGGCAGAGCAGCGAGGCACACACAGCTTCAAGGCAGCCTGGGCTGGGAGGCTGCTGAGAGCTCCGAGGAGGAGAAAGCGCAGGGCCCTGGCCACAGTAAGTCTGGGGGTGCAGGGCAATGCAGCTGCAGCTCGGGGAGGGATCTGGGGAAGGCGGCAGAGCCGCCAGGAATCTGCCTCCTGCTTAGAGAGGAGGAGGAGGAGAAGGAGGAGGAGGAGGAGAATCTGCTCCCGAGCAGGGCTTCCCTGGTGCCCCCTGCGAGGGCCAGGGCATGAGGGCTGCCTTCTGGCGGGCCGGCTGCAGGGGTGTGCAGCCGGGTGTGCAGGCAGGGGTGCCCAGGGCTGTCCTTCCCAGCAGGGTCCCTGCACCCCAGGGGGCTGTGTGCTGGGGCAGGGACTCTGCCGCCTGCCAGGGTCAGCACTCAGCCTGCCCGGGGAGCTCCCCACGGCGCTGTGGGGAGAAGCTGTGGGGGGAAGGAGAGACCCCGCCAGGGCAGGCTCCTTCTGCTCTCCAGAGGCTGCTGCTGCATGGATCAGGGATGCTCACAGATTCAGCTCATGCCCAGCTCATTTCCCAGGGAATTTGTCACAAATACTTCCAGCTCAGAGATTTCATGCTTCTGTTGGTTCTTTCTAGACTCTCTACTTCCTATTTTCTCTGACACTCTTGGTGGGAAAAGGAAATACAGCTGTGTAGATGAGAGCAGGGTCTGACACACTTAAGCTTTCACAATGATAATTATATGAACCTCAGAAAGTGCCTTCAGCCCCCTCCAGCCTACAGAACACACCAGCATCACCTTTCCTTTTTCATCAGGTTTGCGTGGGCTGTGCTTTAAGCCCTGCACACACAGAGATACTGCAGGGCAGCTGTGCTCACAGGGGCTGGGATGGGGACTGTGAGCACTGGCAGGGAGGAAACATGGGCTCAAAGACAGAACTGCCAGCCTGGACACCTCAAGGCAGTGGAGACTTGGGCAGGGAGGGAGGGAAATGCTAAGGGAAACCCTGCTGCAGGGCAGACTCCTTCCCTGAGCAACACTCCTCTTGTCTCCTCTGCCACCCAGCACAGCCCTTAGCCCGTGGCTCCTGGCCGTTAGTCACCTCCTGGCCCAGCAGCCCAGCAGAAGGGATGAAGTGCATCTCTGCTGCCAGGGGCCCAGTTCCCGAGCAGGGCCTGAGGGCGACTGTCCTGCATTGCTGCTGTCTGGGAGGGCTGTGCAGAGCTGCCGAAGGGAAAGGCTTTCCTGAGCCCGTCTGTCCCTCTCCTTGCCTTGCTCAGATGCCCTTGGTGTTGCTGACAGGCTCTCTGGGAAGGGGGGTTTCAGCTGCAGAGTCAGGCACAGAGCTTGGGAGCCCTCCTCTGCAGATGTGCCCCCAGCAATGAGGTGTCCCAGCTTTCCTCTAAGCCGTGAAGCTCTGGGAATGCAGTCTGTGAGGCTGGGCCAGGAGCTGGCTCTCCCTTAAGAAGTTGCCGTGGTTCGGACCCTTGGCTCTCTCCTTGGGGTGTCCATCCCAGCTGTCTGCTGCTTCCAGGGGACTCTGTGAGCCGTGGGTGTCATTGGCTAAAGTGGGGTGCTGAGACTTGGGGAAAGGGTGAGTCATCTGGTGCTCTGCAGTGGATCCCTCTGCTCTCAGCAGTGTCTGGTTGATTTTCAGGGTAACATGGGAGTGTAATCACCCTTGAACTCAGAAAGGTGTAATTCAGGGCAGACGGGAACAAGACAGAAAGACAGACCAGCTGCCCTCACTCTGCACTAAGGCACAGAAAATCCTCTTGCCTCACTTGACTCACTCTGCTCTCCCTGAGTGCAGCAGAAAACCCTCTCAGCCTGTCTTCTGCTTTCCCCATTCCTCACCACAGATAGAGCAAATGCTGACAAGCCCTTCTGGGTTAGGGCAGGTTTTTCTGACAGAGTCACACAAAGAGCTGACTCCTTGGCAGACAGCATGCAAAACCCTTCCCCTCATGAAATGCTTGTCCAGCACCTACCACAGCTCCAGCTACAGAGCTGAAGGAAGATCTCAAAAAGGGGGGTGCCATGTAGTGGCTGGGATGGGATAAGGACAGAGGGTGTTGATATTTATAAGAGAAATATACCCTAATGTGTTGTCATCTTTCCTCCTTGAACAGGCTCATATGTCCAGACAAAGCAAATGTTAAATAACAGATCCATCACCCACTTCCTCCTCCTGGCATTTGCAGACATGCGGGAGCTGCAGCTCTTATACTTCTGTTTCTTCCTGGGCATCTACCTGGCTGCCCTCCTGGGAAATGGCCTCATCATCACAGCCATCGCCTGCGACCACCACCTCCACACCCCCATGTACTTCTTCCTCCTCAACCTCTCCCTCCGACCTGGGCTCCATCTCCACCACTCTCCCCAAAGCCATGTTAAATTTACTAACAGACACCAGGGACATCTCTTACTTGGGATGTGCTGCACAAGTATTTCTGTTTCTATTTTTGTTACCATCAGAGTTTTCTCTTCTCACCATCATGGCCTATGACCGCTACGTTGCCATCTGCCAACCCCTGCACTACGGGACCCTCCTGGGCAGCAGAGCTTGTGTCCACATGGCAGCAGCTGCCTGGGGCACTGGGCTGCTCTATTCTCTCCTGCACACTGCCAACACATTTTCCCTACCAATCTGCCAAGGCAATGCTGTGGACCAGTTCTTCTGTGAAATCCCTCAGATCCTCAAGCTCTCCTGCTCAGATTCCTACCTCAGGGAAGTTTGGCTCCTTGTGGTTAGTGCTGTTTAGGATTTGGGTGTTTTGTTTTCATCGTGCTGTCCTATGTGCAGATCCTCAGGGCCATGTTAAGGATCCCCTCTGAGCAGGGACGGCACAAAGCCTTTTCCACTGCCTCCCTCACCTTGCTGTGGTCTCCTTGTTTGTCAGCACTGGCATGTTTGCTACCTGAAACCCCCCTCAATCTCCTCCCCATCCCTGGACCTGGTGGTGTCATTTCTGTATTCGGTGGTGCCTCCAGCAGTGAACCCCCTCATCTACAGCATGAGGAACCAGGGGATCAAGGATGCACTGAAGAAGCTGATTCAGTCAATTTCCTCTCTGCAGCAATAAAATGCCTCTTTTTTCTTCAGAACTGTTTCAAATTCATCTCTGAATCCTACCGTACATTGATCATTTTATTTGTCTAAATCTTTTTTTTCTAGAAATATCTGCAGTCACTCTTCTTCCTCAGAAACATGAACCAGCTTCTCTGATCCAGAGCCCTTTGTGCGTGTGTCTGGTAGGACAGGACAGCTGGCCTCCCATGCCACATAACCATAATAAAAGGGGATTTTCTTAGTACCGATGTCTGGAGGTTGGTCTCTTCTTCCAAAGCTGAGGTCAGGAACAGGCTGAAGGAATTGCCCCTCTGAGCGTGCTGCTGTGCTGGGGTTCTCCAGGGGTTCAGGGCAGGAGGGCATGGGGGGATGTGTTAGGGAATAGGCCTGTGCTGCCCCTTCACGTGGGGGTGCCCAGTGCAATGGAATGATGGCTGATCCATGGGGATCTCCCTGGGACCATCTCCCCGTGGCTTTCAGCCACCACTGCCCTGCAGAGCAGCACCGCCAGCTCAGGGCCGTGCCTGAGGTGACATCCCGCGACAAGAGCAGACCTATTTCTGGAGGCACCAGTTTGGGCAGCTTTTCTCTGGCTGGCACAGCAGGAGCTGCCTGGGGAGCCCCCAGTGCAGGAGTCTTGTGCTGGGGAGAGGGACGGGCACAGAGGGGCTGCCAGCACTGGGCAATCAGGATCTCTTGGAGAGAAGAGCAGCAGAGAGAGGGAGACGCTGGCCTGCGTCTGCTCATGGCATGGCTGGCCCCAGCCCTGGGGCTGATGGGGAGGCTGAGAGCCCTCTGTGCCCCAGGAGCTGCTGTGACCTTCTGAGGGGCTGGGGCTGTGGGGTGAGTGCCCAGAGCTCTGCAGCACCCCCGCCTATCTCACTGGCCATTTCCAGCACTGGCTGCTCACCCAGGTTTATGGGTGAGCGTTGCTGCTAAACCATCTCCATCCTCCTGCTGGTCTCAGTGCCTGTATGGGGGGACCGGCCAGCCCTGCCTGGCCTCTCTTCTGGCGCAGACCCCGCCAGACCCCAGAGAAGGGCTGTCTGCACTTGCTGTGAGGTTGCGCTCTGTCCTATTTTTCCAGTTCATCAGTGAAGATGTTTAACAGAGCAGGACTCAGTATGGACCCCTGGGGTACATCGCTGGTGATCAGCTCCCGAGGGGACTTTGTGCTATGGGTCATGGCCTTCTGGACCCGGCCTTTCATCCTGTTTCCAGTCCACCTCACTCATGCCTGTGAGGCTGTGATGGGATTCAGTGAGAAAAGCCTTATTAATATTGAGCTGAAACGTTCCCTGCTCTCCCCTCATCCACCAGCCGAGGCATCTTACTGCTGTGGTGGGCTAACCGTGGCTAATAACCCAACTCCCACCCAGCTGCTCGCTCACTCCCTCTCCCACCCCAGTGGGATGGGGAAGAAAATAGGTAGAATGGGAATGAGAAAGCTCCTGGGGGGAGACAATGACAGGGACATCACTTCCCAGTTCCCATTGCGGGCAAGACTTGACTTGGGGGAGCTTAACTCACTCCTTCACTCTAGGCTCCTCTCCCCATCCCGAGCAGTGCAAGGGTGTTTGGGATGGGGTGTCACAACCAGCACATAACAGTTTTTATCTATTATTCCTTCTTTTCCCCAGTTTTGCTCTGCTCTGGCACTGGTCCTCCATGGGCTACAGGGAGATCTGCTCCACCATGGAGCACCTCCTCCTCTTTCTCCTACATTGGTGTTCCCTCCGTTGTTTCTCAATATGTTTGTTCTCTCCACCTTTACCAGTCTGGTGTTTGCTGCCAGTTCCTGAAGAAGTTTTCACAGGGACATGACCAGATTTGCTGATGGGCTTCTCAGTGTCCTGCGCTGAGTCTATTGTGGAGCTGGAAACAGCTCTGTCTGGCACAGGGCAATCCCTGGCCTCCTCCCACAGAGGCCACTCTTGCAGCCCCTCCGGCCACCAACCCCTTGTCACGTACACCCCCCACAGTCATCCACTGTGGAAAGTGGAGGTTCAGAAGACTTATTTAGGTTTTTTTCTGTTGAACTATGAACCTTTATTATTATATGTTGGCAATAAAGAAACAACTTCCTGTGACAGAAAGACTAGAGCTGAAAAAACCCCGGTGGCTGATAGGACACATGTCAGTGTTGGGGACATAGTCATCAAGATTGGCCATATAGTGTGTGACCTCACTGAGCTTGTTTTTCCTACATGCTTTTTCAGACTCCATCAGGGCACATGCAGGGTCAATATAAATTGGAGAATGTAGATATTCCTTGATCTAGAAGATGAAAACTGAAGAAAATTGCAAAAACAAGATAAAAAACAAACAAACAAACAAACAAACAAAAAACAAACAAACAAAAAACAACAAACCAAAAAATTTAATATTAATATCTTCTTTGTTTAGGCTACATTCTGGAAATTCCTCTATTTGCAAGAATTGAAGAATTAATAAAAATTATGCACAGAGATGTTGCTTCTTAGAGCACATGGCTGTCTCCACCACAAGCTGTCCTACAGTGTCTTGCACCTCTGTTCCACACCAGGCTGGAGGGTCAACACAACTAACCCACCTCTCTCTCCACTCAGCATCTCCCCTCCTTTACTGACATCTCTCCATCATTGCTGCCTTTGCTTCTGTAGCAGGTTCCAAGGAGCTCCGTCACCTGCCCTTCATCAAAGGGTGCATTGCTGAGAGTCAGCTGAAGCTTGTCCAAACCTTGGAATGTTATCCCAGGTGCTCTTCCAAATGAGCAACCCTGAACAGACAGAAGGTGTAAAACCAACTCCTGGAGGGAGATACTTCGTCTTGCTATAGAGATCTTGCAGTAACATAGCCTAGCAGAGCAACTGCCTGCCCTTGCTTCCCTTTCTCCAGTGACCATGGTTTTGCTTGGCATAGACACCCTTCCTTGCACCACAGGTCTTCCCTTGACGATAATGTATTTGTGGGGCAGGGAGGCTGGGTCAGCACAGGGACAGGGCTGGCTCTGACAGGGACCATGAAGCAGCTGCCAGGAGGTGACAGCAAGGACAGCTTACAAAGGACAAATTTCTATGTCTTGACTTTACTCTCCTTAGGAAGGAAAAGCTTGCCAGGAGCTGGTGGTTGCAGGGGCAGTCAAAAGCAAAAGGAAGAGCTTCAATCGCTCATTAGAGACCAAGGCTGAAGAGGGAACATGCAGGGCTACTGCTGAATGGGAAGGCTGATTTAATAACAGCAGAGGCAGGTGGGGCTGGGGCACTCAAAGCCCTCTTTGCCTGAGTCTTTCTTAAAAAGTTGTCCAGGCCAGTGAGCTGAGGGAAAGGGCTCAATGAGCAGGAGAGCACGCATTGGCAGGAACCTCAGGCAACCCAGCAAGGCCAAGTGCCCGTGTGTGACCCTGCAGGACATCCCCCTGGCAATGGCACAGGCTGGGAGCTGCCTGGCTGGGAGAAGCCCCGTGGGAAAGGTCTGGTGGGTTGGAGAGGAGGCAGCCGTGTGCCCTGGCAGCAAGGGAGGCCAGCTGCACCCAGGCCTTTGTGGCCAGCAGGAGCCAGGAGATCACAAGAGGGGCTTGTCCTGGTTACTGTGTCCGGATTGCAGATCCCCAGTACAGGAAGGATGTTGGCAAGCTGGAGGGGGTGCACTGAATGGCCCTCAATATAGGCTGGTGTGGGAACACTGGAACTACTCGCAAATAATTTCAGGGGGGCGGGGCATGATTTAGCCCCCCAAAAATCAGGAGTTTTGGGGATTCAGACTGTCACCACTCCCAAAAATGGAAGTTATTGGTGGGGAGAAAACCCAAACCACCACCTATATAATTGGGGGGGGGGGGGGGGCAGGCAAACCAAAATGGAAGATTGTGGGGGGGTCAGAGATCCCAACAAACTACCAAAATGGAAGACAGAGTTGGGGGGCAACCAAAACTGAAGTAAGAGGAGCGTCAACTGATCACACAACCCTTTCAAAATGGGGGTTTGGAGGGTCTCAGGTATCAGCCCAAAAATAATTGGGTGTTGTTTGCAGTAAACACTGTAGCGCCCCGCAAATGGGGGCTTGTGGTTCAAACAACACAAAACCCCCCTCAAATTATTTGGGGGGGGCAGTGTCAGAGGATCCTGTGTCCCCTCCAAAAGTGAGGATTCAGGGATCTCGGGTCCCCCCAGCATGCTCATCCATGTCAAAGAGCTTCCTCTCCTCTGCCACTGTGGGATCATTTTTGGAGGACAATGGCCACATTGGACAGGAGCAAGACTTTGGCTACATCGCAAAAGGGATGTGAAAAGAGGGAGGAGAACTGAGAGAGCTCTACGGCTGGTGAATGATGAGAACATCTTGACCTTCATCAGCCAGAAGCCTTGGGAGTAGCAAACAGGAATGTAGAAAAACAAGATAAGGATGCTGAGCTTTGTCTGAAGAAAACATGCCAGGCTATGGTTGATGGGAAACCTCTGGTCGTATCTTAAACAGTCGAAAGTTTTCTACCTTGAGCTAAAAGTGTATAGAACATTGTGTTTGTGCTTGTAAGATTTAATTAACCAATAGGCTTTAGTAACTAAATTGTAGCCAATGAATTGTCTGGTGTATTATGGACAGAGGGTAGTGACCAATCAAACGTTAGTCTTAGGCATGTGAACAGTGTGTGAGGAATGCATGTAACCAATCCAGCCTTCTGTTGATGTCTGATCAGTTGCTAGGCAGACATATAAGCGTACTTGTATCAGCAATAAACGATTTTGATTTGTGACTCTTATAGGGATGCCGGAGTCTGTGATTGTCCTCATGCCACCATGACTGGGAGGCGGGGTCATGAGTGACATCATAGGGCAGGGGAACCACCCCCTCACGGATGTCATAACCCACCAGTGACATCACAACCCAGGGTTGGGGAATCCCCATCAGAACTAAGTGAGACTCTGATACTGCAGTTCCATTGTGGATCCCCACCTCAACCCCATGAGCTCCCCTGTGATGTCATAAGCCCACTCCCACCACACAGGGGTCCACTATGATGTCACAACACTGGTAGGGAGCCCCAAGAGCTTGCTATGACATCACAATCCTGATGCAGAACACCAAAGGTCCTTTATGATGTCACAGTCCTGGTGGGGAACCCCAAGCGTCCTCTACGATGTCACAATTGTGGCTGGAAACACCAGAGGGTCCTCTGTGACATCACAAAAATGGTGGGGAACCCCGAAGGTGCACTATGATATCAGAACTCTGGTGAGCAAACCCACTGAGTTTTCTGTGACAACACAACCGTCAGAGAAAACCCCACCCCACGTGGCTGCCTGATGACATCACAACCCAGCAGAGCACCCCCACCCTACGTGGGTGTTGTGTGATGCCAGCACCCTGGTGGGGACAGCACCATACCCCACGTGGTCCTCAGTGATGTCACAGCCCCACAGGGAACCCCCATCTCAGAGAGTTTCCCGTGATGTCACTGCCCAGGCAGGGACACCCCCACTCCAGTGATGTCACAAACCAATGGGGAACCACTCCCACCTTGAAGGATTCGCTATGTGAGAAGTAACGGTAGAATTTTGCTTTCGCTAACAGTAATGAAAGAATTACTTTTATTGAGTTAGGCTAAAGCTGTTATTAAATTAGTGTTGCTAAAATTATAACAGTTGAGCAAGCCTTTTTTGATCATAGGTCAGGCATAGGGTTGGGCATTGTGGGGAGTTGGGCAAGCAGGAGGATGGGTGTGTGTGTCTGTGGTTAGGTGTCATGTAAAGAGAAATGGAAGCCAGCAGAAAAGGGTTAAGCGAAGAACTGTTGAAGAGGAATCTGGACTTCACCCCTCCACCACCAACCCCCCCCCCCCCCCCCCAGAGGACCACCGAGACCAACTGGAAATGCCAAAGAAGAGGGGGGGGAAGGAAAGCGAGTGGACTTGTTGCTTGGCTTGGTTGTGTTGCATTGTTCTTTGTTTGATTTCACGTTTAAACCGAATAGTTACATATAACACTGTGGATGCCTCCCCTGCTCAGCAGCTGCCTGTATTGTGATAAGAAGTACTGAAGCAGTGGAAAAGTACAGAGAGAGAGAGACAGCCTCGGAGAAACCAAGGAAAAGGAACTGTGCGGGTGCAAAAAGGAGGACTGGAACTATAAAAAGAAGTCCCTGCTGGGGCAGGTTGTGCCATTGCTCCCAGCGCTGTATTCTTTGCTCCACTGACTCTGTCCCCATAAAACATAATTTTAAATATACGTGGGCTTGTTTCTCACAACTGGGGGCTCACCTGGGATACAGAATTCATCACCCCCAGCCTCTCTCACTGGCCACTTCCAGCACTGGCTGCTCACCCAGGTTTATGGGTGAGCGTTGCTGCTAAACCATCTCCATCCTCCTGCTGGTCTCAGTGCCTGTATGGGGGACCAGCCAGCCCTGCCCGGCCTCTCTCCTGGTGCAGACCCTGGCAGACTGAAGAGAAGGCGGTCTGTGAATCTCCACAGGGGACACAGCTGGGGTATGGAAAGGGTTGGATAATGGGGGAGTCTGCAAAATGTACGTTATGAGGTTATGTCCTGCCAGGGCTATGGGGGGGACGATGAACTGATTGATCTCACTGGCAACGTAATGGGAGGAACTTCAGAAACACCTGAATACACCAACAAGCCCATGACTCTTTCATTCCCTCTTCAAAAATATAGACTTATACATCCATTTCTAAAACACGTTTCCTATTTATATTTTGAACGGAGAAATTGATTCCAAGACACATTTCTATTAAGACATTTAATGTCTCCATTGCATCTAAACAGAGCTGAGAGCAATGCTGGTTGAAGAGGTTACATAGAGCCCACTAGTGTTTCCTTGCTATCAAGCAAAGAAAGCATTTGTAGCATTTCCCTCATATGTCCCCTGGGTTTGACCTGGCCAAATCTGTACAGGGTGGACAATGGCACAACATCACGGCCCTCCAAGTGCCAGACCCCAACATATACACAGAGGCCCAGGGCACAGCCAACAAAAGGAAATGTCCTTCCTATCTGATAACCTGATAAACTTCTCCAGTGACTGACTGGCTTGGTAGAGGAGTAGAAATTGTCCACCTGGACTTCATGGAGGCTTTTGACACTGTCTCCCAAAGAATCCTCATCGAAGAGCTGGTGAAGCAGAGGCTGGAGAAGCAGACAGTGAGGTGGTTGAAACCTGGCTGAACGGCCGAGCCCAGAGAATGGTGGTCAGTGGCATCAGGTCTCGATGGAGGCTGGTCACCAGTGGGGCACTACAGGGGTCAATACTGGCTCCAATCCTGTCCCTCCAAACCTCAACTTTTCTGTAGTTTTCTGGTCCTGTGACATCCTTTCTGGGAAATCGGTGCTGCCGGGCACCTCTCTGAAGTGCCAGTGCACTGATGTGCGGGGCGTGCAGAAGGAGGAATTAGATGTCTGTGTGTGGTTCCAGTGGGCTACAGGCTCATGTGGAGAGCAGCGTGGGTGTGAGATAGTGGGTGTGGGATCAGTTTTGGGCCCCTCATTACAAGAAAGACATTGAAGTGCTGCAGTGTGACCAAAGAAGCGCAATGAAGCTGGTGAAGGGTCTAGAGCACAAGTCTTGTCAGGAGCAGCTGTGAGAATTGGGGTGTTTAGTCTGGAGAAAAAGAGGCTCAGGAGAGTCCTTATCGGTCTGTACAGCTACATTTAGGAGTTTTAGTGAGGTCTAGGTCAGTCTCTTCCCATGTAACAAGTAAAAGGACAGGAGGAAATGGCCTCATGTTGCACCAGGGGAGGTTTAGATTGGATATGAGGACACATTTCTTCACTGGAAGGGTTGTCAAGCATTGGAACAGGCTGCCCAGGAAAGTGGTTGAGTCACCATCACTGGAGTTATTTAAAAGACACGTAGATATAGCACAGAGGGACCACGTATAGTGGTGGGCTTGGCAGTGTTAGTTTAATGGCCGGATTCAATGACCTTAAGGGTATTTTCCAACCTAAATGATTCTACGATTCTGTGACTGCCAGGGAACATGCGGAGTGAGGCATGGCCTGTTTAATGTGGCTCACATATATGGAGCTCCTTTACAGGACAGGCAACACTTCAAGTTCATGTTTGTCATAAAATCACAGAATCACAGAATGGTTTGGATTGGAAGGGACCTTTGCAGATCATCTGGTTCCAATCTCCCTGCCTTGATGATTAACTTTGTATTAGTTTTTTTTTTTTTTTTTTTTTTTTTTTTTTTCTGATTCTTCAGTGTTTTTAAGACTTGTCAAGGAAAAACAACAAGTACATCAAAAGAGATTGAGTGAATTGCCAGTGAAAACCAGGTGAGCTACCCCCATGCCTGTGTGTTCCTGGCAAGGAGTCTGTCCTGAGAAGGGGATCCAGCCTCTGCCACTCTCTGGAGAAGGAAACCAGCAGTGCCCATGCCTCCTGGGGATACAAAAGGAGACTTTTACAAGTTACCTTCACGCGAACTGCTTTGGAAGGGCTACTTGAGGATGGCTTACATTGCAAATACTGATTGAAGTGACATTGCCCAGCATGTCTACAAAGCAAGCAGAGTGTTTCATTACAGTAATTTTCATTTAGGCAGATTTATTAATTTTTGTTTCTTTCTTTGTTTCTTTCAGGTACTGCTACTCTTAGGGAAATCATACTAACATCTGAAGGATTCTTGACAGAAGCTTCACCGTGTTTACATCTGAAGAAATGGGATGCCAGAGGCCAAGGGAAAGACGGGTTGGACACTCATCAGGGTTTTAGCAAACCAAAACGTGCTCCCCTCTCCCCGCACCATACCCCCCTTATTGAGAGAGGTGAGAAACTCTGCAAACTAGATCTGAACTCACAGTTGTGTAACTTATGCCTGGTTAAAAAAAGTGTTTTCTTGTCAGATTACGATTTGAGATTTCATTTGAGCCAAAAAATATTTAAATTCAATCTACCTCCATCTTCATTCTGATGCTGCCTGATGTGTGACAGAGCTGTTCTGGATCTCCAGGCACTATGGGGAAAAATGTGATGCTGGAACAGGAAATTGTCCCCTTGCCAGCAATGTGAATGCAGCAGGTTTTAGCCAAGAGGCCCAAGAAACCAAATTTCCGTAGACAGCTAATGAAACATCCCATAGGCTGTGGGACTTCCTTTCTACTGATATAGAATTTGTAAATCCAGATGATACAGCTTCACCTATTTTTTTCTTTTCTTAAAGAATTAGTAAATCCAGATGATACAGCTTCATCTATATTTTGATTCTGTTTGAAACTTGTCTCTCAGCACTGAGGTATTTAGCCCGTATTGTTACTTTAAAAGTCTGGTTTTGAAAAACTAGCCCAGTGTGTGGAGGTTTTTAGTGTCTAATTCAAGGAGGTAATGGGGATTATACTGTGGGTAACACTTACATAGTTGTGTCATGAGTTTTGCTGAATCCTGATGAATTCCTTGCCTGAGTCTCCTTTCCAGAGAAGCCTGACCTGGAGTTAAAAGTACTCAGGGTTGTAAGGAAAGGTAGGCCTTGCCACAACAGTGGTCAAAGATTCCAGCACTTCAGAAGTTACAGCCTTCTTTGAGAACCAGGTAAGCAATGCTTCCTCGCTGCAGTGCCTGGGGAGAGCTGAGCTCTGCCTGGGTCACTAAAGAAATTGTTGGTGCTATAATCTCCAGGTCACAGTGCAGAGCAGGGGGCATTTTTTTTTTTTTTTTTTTTTTTTTGCTGGTGATGCATCACTGAATCAGCAAGGGCAAGGGCAGAGCAGGGCATTAGATCTGAGTCAGGGTTTGCAGAGAGATCACAGAAGGGAAGATGTGGTGGGGTAGAGGCAGAGAGTGACGCCCCAGGTCTTTGTTCCCAGGCACCGTCAGCACAGAGGTCAACCCTTCATGCTGAGCATTGCAGGTGGGTGCTGGATGTCCCGAGTCAGGGAACTGCTGATTTTGCTGTGGGTGTTTGTGCAGGAAAGTGTGTGAGTGAGAGCTGAGTCTCAGCCCTGTCTTGTGCTGCATGTCCCCAGCCCAGCTCCCTCCTTCCCCAGATCCCCTGAGACCCAGTAACTTCCAGCAGAGATGCTGGGGAGGGGCTGGTGGTGCTGAGTTCCAGCTGGGCTGGGCTCTGTTGGAGTCAGCCCTGGCACTCGCCCACTTCAGTTAGCATGGAGGAAATATCAGATCAGGGTCTCTGGGTCCTTATCACCTGAGCCCTTCTCCTCCAACAGGTGTCTCTTCTTTACCCAGCTTCTCCATCTTGTCTCCTTCCCTCACCGTTCCACAAGCCCAGACCCTCAGCTTTCTGACATGGACTCTCACTCATCTAGTGGAGAGGGCTTGAGGCTTTACTCATCGTTGTCAGCTCTGCTAAAGCTGGTTGCTTCCAGAAGCAAACCATCACAGCCAGGAGGTGGGTCTGACAACGCTGAGAGCAACATGTATTTCAAGGAGCACAGCTGGTGAGGCTGCTTCTCAGGCAGGCACTTTCCCTGGATGTTCACTCAGGCATGTCCCGGGCATAAATTTTGTCTTACCTTTTCTTTTATTGTCTCACATGCTGTTGTGGTTTGAGCCTACTCAGCAGCTAAATGCCACACAGCCGCTCACCCACCCTCCCCCCACTTGGGAATGGGGAGGGAATCGGAGGGGCAAAGGGAGACTCGTGGGTTGAGATAAAAACAGATTAATAACAGTAATAGAATAATATGGTGACATGATGAATGGGTAACGTACAATACAGCTGCTCACCACCCACCGACCAACACCCACCTGCTCCCAGCCAGCAATCCCAAACACAAAGCACCACAGCAACACTCCCAGAAGCAGCAGCCTCTCCCAGCCCTCTCCTGCCTTTATATGGTGAGCATAATGTCACATGACATGGAATA
Organism: Tyto alba; assembly: GCF_018691265.1. Taxonomy (NCBI): domain Eukaryota; kingdom Metazoa; phylum Chordata; class Aves; order Strigiformes; family Tytonidae; genus Tyto; species Tyto alba. The sequence continues at coordinate 5,932,704 of NW_024881277.1, read as the reverse complement.
TCAGCCAATCCGGGCCCAGCCCTCCAGCTGTGCTCCCCCCGCCCCCGCGCACAGGTGAGGGCACTGGGACCTGGGGAGCCCCTGGGGTCTCTGTGCTGCAGCACTCCTCCAGCTACTAAAACAAACAGGAACTCTAGTCCAGCCCGAACCAGGACATGGGAAAAGGAGGAGGAAGAAGAGCAGGAGCAAGAGGATGAACAGGAGGAAGAACAGAAGGATGATGATGACAGAACCAGAGGAGGAGGAGGAAGAGGAAGAACAAAGAGGACAAGGCTGAGGAGGAAAAGTCTCTACATTCTCTCTAGAATGTCAGCACATCAAAATTCTGGGATGAAGCATCTGCTCTATTGGTTTGCCTAAGGGGATTCCCTAGATCCAAGCCCACCGGTGAAGCCATTCCACCAGTCATTGCATGCTGTGTCTGTTCCCGAGAGGGGTGGTGGGCAAGACAGCTCCAGATGACACAGGTTGTCAGGACACACTCCTGAAACAGAAGACCAGTGCAAGAGGATCCCCATCACCTGGTCACATTGGGATAATTCTAGCTCCAGGAAATGATTATTGAAAATGAAACACTCAGAACAGCATCCGCCATCAGAACGCTTTCAGTGGTAGTTTTAGCTGCTGCAGAGCTGCAGGTTGATGACCTTCCCGTCATTCTCACAGGACCCCAAAAGAAATAATACCTGGCAAACAGTAACTCTGCCCATAGCGCATACCTCGCTACCTTTTAAAGGTCGAGGAGTTCAACCTACAGCTCTGGAGGTATAAACCAGCCTATACTTACACCCTGTGTCTACCTACACAGTGATCTCTCCAGAAAGCCAAATCATGATTACCTTTGAAAGAGGATGGAATTGGGCAGGGGGAAAGGGGAAGAAAGAAACAAACTCCTGCAGAGCAAGGGAAAGTGTAGGCACACCATGAAAAAAGAAAGGAGCGGAGTTATCCCGAAGGCCAGCTCAGCCCAACTCACTTTCACTGGCGAAAAGCTGCGCGGCTTGGAGGAAAAATATCTGACTTTGGATGCTGGGATGCTCACAAATGTCTGAGTTCAGATCTGAATCAGCAGAAAAACCTTGACACGGCTCCTTTTCGCTGTCCTCATACCTGCGTGCATGCTGTGCCTTCCTCATTTCCCTCAAGTCCTCCCAGACTAACAGGGAAGGAGCTTCTGTCCAGTCCCTGTGCCAGGAGGTGAAACAGTTTCGACCACTAAGGGGGCAGCAAATAACCGCCCCTGCAGAATCCAAGGGGCAGCTGCACCTTGGCCTCGGATGTGCCCGGAGCTGCCCTGAGCCCCAGGAGCCCCTGGCACCCCGGCGTTTCCTTGGCCCCGAAGCCGGCGGGGCCGGCCAGCGCTGGGGAGCCCCAGGGACGGACGCCAAGGACAGTGGTCAGCCCCCGTGGGGAGAGTGACGGGGCTCCGTCCTTCCTTCTGGCCCCGGGAGGAGGCCTGATTGGGTTTTAATTCCAAATATTAAACGCGTCATGTTTTTTCACATTTGAAGTGAAAGCAAAGGGCTAAAATCAGCTTCCCCTGGGGTGACCTGACAGATAAACCCTGCAGACACAACAAGCCCTTACGGACAGCAAAATAAATGCCAAATCCCAGGGAAAAGGACAAGCACAGTCACACACCAGCACGTCTGCACAGCCCCAACTGGGACAACCAACCTGTTGGGGTTCTTTGAAATCGCAGCGGTGTAAAAGTTCAGGTTTTTAGCCCAAAGCTTCCCCCTCCCCCGGTGCTCCCGCCCCCCACTGCGGGGTCCCGGGGGGAGCAGGGGGGCGAGTGGCCGTGACACAGTTTGGGGGCTGCTGGAGGGAAAAGCGGGGCCGGGGAATTCTGCAGGAGTTCGAGGTCAGGGGTACTGAGATCCACACGGACACGGCTGCAACAAAAATAGTCAGAAGTCTCTTCAGGGAGGGAGAATGTGGCGTAAATAAACTGAGATGACTGACACACGAAATACTTGATAGAGGATGTGGAAACCAAAATTCTCAAATATCTGCAGGAAGAAAATTCAGTTAGCCATACAGAACAAAGCGAGTGTTTTAAAAGGAGTAATTCACACTTTTCTGGGTTAGCCAAATCTCTGCATACAAACATCACTTCTTCAGAAATACATTACTAAATAGTCGGTTCTTCTCCCAGACAAACAGTTTACATTTACATCCTGACAGGCAAAGAACAACCTTCAGCATCGGAAAGAACATGGATTAGGTTGAAAAGTCTCTCTCCAACCTTGCTGCCAGGATCATGGGTTTCATATTTAAAGCACCTAAACCACTGCTTTTGAGAAAGTGCCCAACTGGGCTGCTGAAAACAACCTAAACCAATGGCCTGGAAAATTCACATCTATGAAAGTTGATTTCTTCTTTGTTTTAATCCATTTCCTCTCAAAGCCATTTAAACAAACTTTGCAATCCTAATGTATTGATGAAGATGTCGCAGCAGTATTACAAAAATCTTCTCATGGTTTAGCACCTGTCATTAGCTAAGCACCAGTTTTTAAAATCCACTTGGAAGACTACAGCTTCACACGGTACCATGTTTCTAACTAACCTGTAACAGACTTCATAATTCTTGTGACCTAGAAGCCAAAACCCTTCAATAAGCTTCACAAGACCCCAAGGGATGGCAAAGGTAGTTGGGAAGGAGTTGACTGAAGTTTGTTTTGTTCAGAAAGGAATGTGTGATATTTAGCAGCAAGCATGTTGCCTGGTATCGAGTACCTAATTAAGGCTAATAAATGTGTAAGGCCAAAAATATATCACGTTACATTTAGAAAAACATAATGAATTAAGAATATAAAAGGGTGAGAAGCAGAAAATACTAATGTATTTAGTCTTGCCATTTGGAGCTCTTATAACCTGAAGACAGTCAGGTCCTAACCACAAAATTGCATTCTGCATAAGCAGCCAGAGAGAAATACTCTTTGATTTCTGTGGAGGCGTTCAAAAAGGTTCACTTTAGATATTTAAATACTTTAGTTATAAACTCAGGCTCCCTCTTTAGTCAGTGGAGCTACCAGTCAGACATTCAAAACATTTGAACATCCAATGCTTCATTAGTAAAGCCAACAAAATCTACAGTTGGTTATCTTCCTCATTTCCAGAGTATATAAAATAAGGCAAACTATGGTGTTTTTGCAATACAACTTAGTGCTGAATGATTAAAACTGGATGAAAACCAGTTTTATCTTTACCATTTCTTAGTAAATGTGTTTTCTCCTATCAGAAAAGACTTTGCCACAAAACATTAAAAAAACAGACAAATCATAAAAAATACGCAGTACTAATAAAATAAAATCCAATGCTTCTTTCTACAACTTAATTCTAAACTAAATGTTTTCACTCGCATTGTGTTTGAAGCATAAATTAAAAACTGTTATTAAACACGCAGGTGCCAAACATTTAAGAACGTCTGTGTGCACAAAATGAAGGTGTAATAGAAATAACCAGGAAGGATACAATTGCATGGCTGTAGCTTTCTTCAGTGCTTTCTAGCAAACAGAGATCCAGCACGGCCTGGAATGAAAAATTAACAGTTTTTTAATCTCCTTTTATAAATCATAAAATATGGTGGGGTTTGGGGGGTGGTGTTGTTGCTACTGTTTTCAGTGAACATAAACACTCCCATATCAACTAGCAGGCGGGTATTTCCCAGTTCCTCCTTCATCTCTCCTCCACAACTCCTCTCCTCGGTCTCCGAACTGGGAAACCATTCCATCAATCATCAAGCAGCCAGAATCCCATTTTCCTCTGGAACAAAAGGGAGCAGGGATTTGGACACAGTAAAACACTGATTCCAGACTCTCTGTGTAAAAGATTTCCTCCAGTCAAAACAAAAAAAAAATAAGCTCCCATGACTCAAAGAAAGTACCAACCATACAAAGGCACGGTCATGACTTGACATGCACCTGAAACATTTCTGAGCCAGATGAAAGATGTTCATTAGTTCATACTGAATTATTCAAGGAGTTCAAAAGAGAAACCCTAAAAGCTCTCCTGTTACGGGAAAAGTTGCAATGACCTTTTAGTTTTCAGGTTTCCTTTTTGTTGTGTTACTTGTAATAGAAAGGAAGCGTAAACAAAGATTTTTAAGTGCCAAAAATAACCACTCTTATACTGTCTAACAGAGGAAACGTGACAGTAGTCAAATACCAGGACTAGTCTTTATCACAAATCTAGAGCCTCAAACTGGAGTGTTCCAATACACAGCTGAGAGACAATGTAATGAGCATTTCAGATTTTGTTCTCAGCATCTCACTTCTGTTACTGAAAAAGAGTTCTTTTCAGAGAGCTCAGCATGCAGGTAAGCTGTATCATCTTAAGCAGCATTTCTGTTTCTATACATGTGCCGTTACAATCACAGATGGCTGAACCTTTAAAAAGTACTTTCTTCAAAAGTCCATCAGTCTTCTGCTGACTGCGACGCTACCCTTTAATTTCCCAGTGACAAAAAGCAGAAGCAGCACACTAGAGGCTGTGTGCTGCTGAGGAACACAGGCGCCTGGAGGTCAGTTCCTTGAGGAGTAAGATAAGTAAGATGAACTTGAAAGTCAGCACCTCCTACACTGCAGCTTCCACCTGAACTCCTCTTGTAGCATCTTGTTCACAGGGTCAGAGCCTTTATTTAGGCCTTCTTTAGGCCTTTATTTCATTTTCAGTACCATTTCCAGAGAAAAACCCATGATCACCTAACCCAAGCTATATCCCCTGTATGCTGGGAAGCCAGTCCAGGCAAGAGAGTTGACATTCGGGAGTGACTTTTAGCCAGCAGCCAGTAGAGTGTTTGCTGTGCCAACGGTGTGTAACTGTCTTATTAAATTGCACAAATGCACTTGTGAGGAGGAGATTTAGACCAACGCAGTTATGACCATCCATTATTAGACAATGAAAGAGATTAAAAAAAAACATCACATGCTTTCTTCTACGTCCAAAATAATTGTTCTGTGAACTCCGTGCTTTGCTGAACTGGAGATCACTGGTCCTGTCCTAAGCACATGATCTTTTTCAGTAGTAACAAATTATACAGATTAGCCAAGGAATGACGTACCCCACAAAAAAATGAGGACACCAACAAAGAATACCCAGCAGAGGTATATATAAATTTGCAGCACAGGGAAGTAACCTCTGTGCTCAAGAGAACACAGGCACCGCTGCATTCAAGAGTACTCCTGGCAAATGCATTCAGTGTAGCAAACACAACTGTCGCTGTAAAAGCCATTCCCTTCCACTTCTGAATTTGCCTTGGAAGTGTTCTAGCATTTTCCTGTAAGGCTGAACTTGGTAAACGCACAAGTTTCTGTTGAAGACCCGTACAGCAGCTCTGAATCAGAGGATAATTGTAGAAAGGTCTACACAAATGCATATGGTCATCTACAGGCAAGAAAGCAAATGCAAATTAAAGAGGTAACATCCTATTTTTAAACTAAAATCTTTGACTAGAAGGACAGAAGATTGTACAAGCGAAGCATCAAGCAGAGGCAAGACTCCAACTCTGACAGAAGCCAGTCCTGTTTCTGCCTTTGCTAAAAGAGATGTAAGACACAAGAGTCTCAAGTGCCAGTTCAAGTTGATGGAGCGTTCAGAACATTTGGTGTAAACTGAAGCTCACTACCAAAAAAAAAATATCTCAAAGGAATGGGTTTTTAAACATGTCACGTGAGCATTTATAAGACAATTAAGGCCGAAAAGAGAATTTATAATCCAGCCAAATCAAGAAGTATTTCCAAGGTGTATTTTTTCCTCAAGCAATAAATAAAAAGTTCCAAACACGCAGGTAATATTTTTACTGGAAAAAGTACTTGTCGTTTAATAGCGATATGTTTAAAATCCCAACTATTTCAAGCTGTGGACACAAGCAACTCCTTGAAGTCTGAGTCATACTTCTCTTTCTAAAAAACATCCAGAAAAGAAACTGCTTGCAATATTCCACACTGTCTATTTGAAAACCCAGTAGAGTCTCCGCTTCACCAACAGAACTTCAGCACACGCTGTCACCGAGCCAACACAACTTGTTCTGGGTGAAACATGTACAAAACCAGGGCTGAGCAGGTGTTCGTAGGAATCACTTACTGGAGAATCTCCCGGTGACAAATGCATTCCAGTTTAGGCTCACCTAAACCCTCTGGAAGGAGACTGGGCCGACAGAACCAGATCACCACTTGTGCAGACAAAGAAATGAGGCCAGTTACCCCCTGCTGAGTTGTCACATCTCTGAAACCTGAAAAAAGGCAGAAGATGATTTTTCTTATGCAATTCCTTTCATTTTGACAAAACTCCCTTCAACACCCTAATTAGAAATTATAAAAATAAGAGGGTAGAAATCTGTCCTCCCATTTCTCACTACATCACTTTCTTCTTTGACGACAAAATCTACCATCAGCACCAAAAGAAAAAGCAGCCCTACAAAGAACCAGATTCACTAAAGGTTAAAATAAAAATAAAACAGAAAAGCCTGAACTATTAAATATACTCATGAATAAGACATTTCTTTTTCACATAGCAGAGATTTTTACTATAGCAAAGGCATATTGTTTTTTTCCCTCAACATGCCACGGACAATTGATAAAGTAAAAGGCTATAGAAACTCAAGTAACTTAATTTACAAGTTACTCCTTTACGCTTCCTTTCTGTTTTTAATCAATTTTCAATATAATATTTGCAGGCAATTATAAATTGCTGGCCAAGAATGAAAAAGAATACTCTGCAGCATGACCACATTCAGGTGCTGTCATTTCAACCCAGCTGCTCACAGAGCTTCTTGCTGAATGGAGCCTCCCCGACCCACTCGCAGGAACTCCACAACACTTTCCCTCAACTCAGGGCACATTAAGTGTCAGCCCCAAGCTCCCAGATTCAAGCCCCTTCTCCCAGCTACAGCTGCCTGTCCTCCACTCCTCAAAAGCAACAAAAGCTCCTGTTCCAACAACTCCAACCCAAGCAGAATTCCTAATCTTAATAAAACACACCAAAGATTTAGCAGTACTCTTGGCAAACCTCTTTCAGCAAGCTCTTGTGCTTCTCTTGGAAAACAGTTTCAGACTGTGCTAAGGGTGCTCAAAAGCAACTGGCAGCGCTGCAGAGACAGAAGTGTCTGTGGGTCAGCGCAGGGGCAAGAGCCATCAAACAGCAGAACACCTTTTCAAGAGTAAATATTAAATCATCAGCCCACAGAGCAATCTCGGAGTCTCAAACTACACTCTTCAAGAACCACCTGCAATATCACATACCAGCAGGTTACTGAATAAGCTCAATTAGCAAGAATGATTTCAGGTGAGCAGAATGACTCCTGCAGGGGAGAATTCAGTCTCCACAGCTGGCAGAGCCACTCAGCAGGTATTCTTTATTCGACGCGTCGGGGATCATTCCTGCTAATATGCTTGCCGCCGTAGTGGAGTTGATGATATTTCCACACAATTCACTTACACATGCATGGAATTCCCAAGAACTAATTCCAATATTCATTACTTTTTCAATAAATCATTATAATCCGTTGCCGCCCACTTCCACGTGCGCACTACAGTCTCTGGGTGGTCTTCTAGGCCCCGCGGTGGTCGTTTACTTCATCATTCTCATCTTCTTAGTCCTACCCAAAGGTGCACATCAAGTAGGTGTCACCATACCAGTGAGTAAAATTCCTCTTAAGAGGATTCAGCCATGTGCAAAAAACTCCTATTAGAATTAGCTTGGAATAAAAAAATATTCAGTCAAGCCTACCAACCAAATGACTGTTTATAAATTTGTCTATATAGGAGTAATGTGTTTTTGGCTGGGTAGGGGAGAGACTAAAGCCTGGGGGAAGAATCCTGAAAATGTTCGTGCTTTCAATGTCTGAAATAATGTTCAGTTCAGAATAGGACTAAGTTTGCTTAATCACTTTCAACCTTTAAGACCGAACATTTGATTCAACACAAACCAATATATCTATTCCTAATGGCACTCTAATGATAAAACGCCTCAGCTTGGCACACGACTGCTTTTTTTAACAGTTACGTAGCCATCAGTGTCTACTACACCTACAATTCTACTCCACACGTAGCAAAACCTCAGCCCGGCGGGATCAGGCAGAGCCCCACACCATCGGCGTGTGCTGAGCAGAAGTGTTCCAGCAGCAGCAGTTTGTTTCTCCCGGCCGTGTAACTTTAACAGCCTTTCCGTGGGGATGCTGGCAATCACTGACTGCCCTTCTCCCTCAGCTGGCTCACAACATTTGCAAATGCGTTTCAGTTTTAGCAGATAATAAAACCTGAAATCACCATCATTCCCATCCTCTTTTGGTGCTCTCCTCAAACACTAACCCCCTAACGCAGAAATTCCTTGCATAATAAAACTCTTTCTGTGAGAACACAGCCACTTCACTTTGGAGCACCCGGGCTCCTGCACCCAATGAATGTTCAAAACCCAGCAGGAAGGATTTCTGAGTGGTTTCTCTGCAAAATGCAGACATTAAAAATAAATTCTGGGTGTGGAGGTGTCACCATCCCAGCCCTCTCCCCACCCCACACACTTCCACCCCCGGGTTCTTTGCTGGTTTTCACGCGAATCTGGCAACCTCTCCCGTTGTGGGGGTGGACACGGGGGCACCTCTTCCGTTTTGGGGGAGATGAACACGGTAGCTCCTCTCCCGTTTTGAGGTGGGGATGAACACAGTACCTCCTCTCCTGTTCTGGGGGGGGCATGAACACAGGGGCACCTCTCCCGTTTTGGGGGGGGGGGTGAACACGGTAGCTCCTCTCCCAGTTTGGGGGGGGGGGGGATGAACACAGGGGCACCTCTCCCCTTTTGTGGGGGAATGGACACGAGGGCACCTCTCACATTTTCAGGGCGACATGGGGACACCTCTCATGTTTTGGGGGGGACATGGGGGCACGTCTCATGTTTTGGGGGGGGATGAACACAGCACCTCCTCCGCCGGTTTGGGGGGGGATGAACACGGCACCTCCTCCCCTGGTTTTGGGGGGATGAACACAGCACCTCCTCTCCTGTTCTGGTGGGGGGATGAACACGGCACCTCCTCTCCCGTTTTGGGGGGGGGATGAACACAGGGGCACCTCTCCCATTCGGGAGGGGGATGAACATGGTACCTCTTCTCGGGTTTTGGGGGTGTGGATGAACACGGCACCTCCTCTCCAGGTTTGGGGGGGGATGAACACGGCACCTCCCCTCCCGTTTTTTTTTTTTGGGGGGGGGGATGAACACGGCGCCTCCCCTCCCGTTTTAGGAGGGAGATGCACACGGCACCCCCCCTCCCGTTCCGGGGGGCAGCACCCCGCCGCCGGGCCGTTCCGCCAGCGCTGCCCACCCAGCCCCGGGCCATCCCTCCCGAGGCCGGGGCAGCGCCCGGGCCCAGCCGGCCGGACCGGCTCCGGAGCAGCCGCAGAGGCCGCGCCGCACACTCCGTGCGCCCCAGCGCCCCGCCCGCCGCGGCGGCGGCTCCAGGCTCCTGGCCCGGCCCCGCTCGCCGCCGCCTCCCCTGCGGAGCCCCGGGGGTCTCCCCCCGCGCCGCCGGGCTGCCGGCCCGCCTTCTGCCCCGGCCACGCCGAGCGGCGCGGAGGCGGCGGGCAGAGGCGAAGCCCCTCCGGCAGCCGCCGCCGCCTCGTCCCTCGCGCGCTCCCAGACCTTCCCCTCGGGCCTCCCCGCGCTTTCCCCGGCGCTTCCCGCCGCGGCGGGCAGCCGCCCACACGCACTCACCGGCCCCGGCCCCGGCCCCGGCCCCGGCCCCCGCCGCTCCCCCCGCGCCGGGCCGGCCTCCTCCGGAGCGGCCGGGGCACCTCGCCCCCCCCGCCCCGCCCCGCCGGGCTCCGGCAGCCTCTCTCCCTGCGCCGAGGCCGTGCCCACCCCTGACCCAGCCCCAGCCCCTCCTCCGCCTCTTCTTCCTCCCTCCCCGCCCGGCCCCACAGCCCACCCTGACCCCTGCCTGGCGGGGGTGCGCGGCGGCGGCGGGGCCGGCAGCGGCACCGGGACCCCGCCAGCGACGGGGGGCGCCGGCAATGCCGGCGGGGCGTCTCCTTCGAGGAGCCGCTGCCGCTCCTGCCGCGCTGCGGCTGCTGCGCCGGGTCCCCGCAGGCCCCGGGGGTGGAGACGGGGGCCCGGGGGCGGGCGAACCGGAGGCGAGGAGGCAGCCCCCAGCCCTGGGGCCCCTGGTTTGACGGTGGGTTTCAGAAGTTCATGGTGAATGAAGTTTTCTCTCCCTGTAGAACAGTAGTTCATTGACTACTGCAAGTGTTCACCCTGGGATCTGTCCCGGCAAACATCTTTACCAAGGGCATGGAAGAACTGAAAGAGTGCACTCTCGCTAACGTTGAAGATGCCACCAAACTGTGGAAGTAAGGGTCGATATGCTGGAGGGCAGAGTTGCCATCCAGGGAGACCTAGAGAGGCTGAGATGTGGATTAATCACAGTAGACTGCTTAGGCTCACACAGCCACTCACTCACTCCTCCCCAGTGGGAGGGGGGAGAAAATTGGAACGGTGAAAGTGAGAAAAATCATGGGTTGAGATAAAGACAGTTTAATACATAAAGCAAAGCTGTGTGCAAGTGTCAAGCACAATACAGAAATTCATTCGCTACTTCTCACCGGCAGGCAGGTGTTCAGCCATCTCCAGGGAAGCAGGGCTTCATCATGCACAGCGGTTACTTCAGAAGAACAATGCTGTCACAATAAACATGTCCCCTTCCTGCTTCCCTGCAGTTCTTATTGCTGACTACAATGTCATACAGTATGGACTGTCCCTTTGTTCAGCTGAGGTCAACTGACCCAGATGTGTCCCCTCCCAGCTTCTTGTACACCCCCAGCCTGCTTGCTGTCAGGGTAACTTCCCCCCATTATGATGCCAGTGAGAGCAATCAGTTCATTGTCCCCCCCATAGCCCCAGCAAGACATAATCTCATAACATACAGTTTGCAGCCTCCCCCAGTATCTAACACTTTCCCTGCCCCAGCTGTGTCCTATGTGGGAATTCACAGACAGCCCTTCTCTGGGGTCTGCCAGGGTCTGCACCAGGAGAGAGGTCGGGCAGGGCTGGCTGGTCCCCCCATACAGGCACTGAGACCAGCAGGAGGATGGAGATGGTTTAGCAGCAACGCTCACCCATAAACCTGGGTGAGCAGCCAGTGCTGGAAATGACCAGCGGGATAGGCTGGGGGGTGCTGCAGAGCTCTGGGCACTCACCCCACAGCCCCAGCCCCTCGGAAGGTCACAGCAGCTCCTGGGGCACAGAGGGCTCTCAGCCTCCCCATCAGCCCCAGGGCTGGGGCCAGCCATGCCATGAGCAGACGCAGGCCAGCGTCTCCCTCTCTCTGCTGCTCTTCTCTCCAAGAGATCCTGATTGCCCAGTGCTGGCAGCCCCTCTGTGCCCGTCCCTCTCCCCAGCACAAGACTCCTGCACTGGGGGCTCCCCAGGCAGCTCCTGCTGTGCCAGCCAGAGAAAAGCTGCCCAAACTGGTGTCTCCAGAAATAGGTCTGCTCTTGTCGCGGGATGTCACCTCAGGCACGGCCCTGAGCTGGCGGTGCTGCTCTGCAGGGCAGTGGTGGCTGAAAGCCACGGGGAGATGGTCCCAGGGAGATCCCCATGGATCAGCCATCATTGCCATTGCACTGGGCACCCCCATGTGAAGGGGCAGCACAGGCCTATTCCCTAACACATCCCCCCATGCCCTCCTGCCCTGAACCCCTGGAGAACCGCAGCACAGCAGCACGCTCAGAGGGGCAATTCCTTCAGCCTGTTCCTGACCTCAGCTTTGGAAGAAGATACCAACCTCCAGACATGGACACTGAGACAAGCCTCTTTTATTATAGATATGTTTAATGGAAGGCCAGCTGTACTGTCCTACCAGACACATGTAGAAAGGGCTCTGGGTCAGAGAGGCTAGTTCATGTCTCTGAGGTAGAGGAGTGGATACAGACATTTTGGAACAAACAATAGCTTTACAAATAAAATGCTTACTGCACAAAAGGTTTCAGATATGAGTTGCAAATGACTTCTGAAGAGACACAGGCAGCTTATTCCTGATGACAGACAACTGACTGAATCAGCTTCTTCAGTGCGTCCTTCATTTCCTGGTTCCTCATACTGTAGATGAGGGGGTTCACTGCTGGAGGCACCACCGAGTACAGAAAGGACATCACCAGGTCCAGAGATGGGGAAGAGATGGAGGGGGGCTTCAGGTAGGCAAAGATGCCAGTGCTGATAAAAAGGGAGACCACGACCAGGTGAGGGAGGCACATGGAAAAGGCTTTGCGCTGTCCCTGCTCAGAGGGGATCCTCAGCACAGCCTGGAATATCTGTACATAGGACAGCATGATGAAAAGAAAACAACCAAATACTAAACAGGCACTAACCATGAGAAGTCCAACTTCCCTGAGGTAGGAATCTGAGCAGGAAAGCTTGAGAATCTGGGGGATTTCACAGAAGAACTGGTTTATGGAATTTCCTTGGCAGAGGTGTAGGGAAAATGTGTTCGCTGTATGCAGGAGAGAATAAAGCAACCCAGTGCCCCAGGCAGCTGCTGCCATGTGGACACAAGCTCTGCTGCCCAGGAGGGTCCCGTAGTGCAGGGGTTGGCAGATGGCAACGTAGCGGTCATAGGCCATGATGGTGAGAAGGTAAAACTCTGTTGTTATCAAGAAGACAAAGAAAAAGAGCTGTGCAGCACATCCCAAGTAGGAGATGTCCCTGGTGTCCCAGAGGGAATTGGCCATGGCTTTGGGGAGAGTGGTGGAGATGGAGCCCAGGTCGAGCAGGGAGAGGTTGAGGAGGAAGAAGTACATGGGGGTGTGGAGGTGGTGGTCGCAGGTGATGGCGGTGATGATGAGGCCGTTTCCCAGGAGGGCAGCCAGGTAGATGCCCAGGAAGAGCCAGAAGTGCAGGAGCTGCAGCTCCCGTGTGTCTGCAAATGCCAGGAGGAGGAACTCAGTGATGGAGCTGCTGTTGGACATTTGCTCACTGCAGGCAGGGAGGTTGAACTAGAAGACATTGACAAGTTAGGACAGACTTCTTTTATTCAATCTTATGCTGTTTCCCCAAAAGTCTCCTCAAAATTATTTCTCTTTTTTAGGGGGAAATATATTCAATTCCTTTTTATGAGCTCAGATTTGTGATGTTTCAGAGGAGACATTCATTGAAGGGGTAGACATACTCATCTTTCACATTTCTCTCAGCCTGAACACAGGGGAGACCTGAGGGAAAAAGTGTCTCCCAGTGCCCTAGTACAGACTCAAGAGAATGCTGGAGCAAGTCCTGGCTCTCTGCTCCCTGGAGCTGTTTTGTGCCAGGAGCCATTTCTGTGTCCCTATGTCAGCACTCTGACAGTGTTGCCAGCCCCCCATACCACCCTCTGTGTGCTCAGCTGTGCCCTGCCGACCCCTCCTGGCAATAGGGCACTGCCCAGGGGCATTCCCTACTTGCAGATTCAAAGGAGAACAGCAGGCAAAACCAGAACCGTCAAGCAAAAGTGATGCTGGTGTGTCTGTAAGTAGAGGAGTAGGTGAAGGCACTTAATGAAGTTTCTGGCAGATGTGCTGATCCATCCGTTTAACATTTCAGCAGACACGATGACTTATTTAAATTTCACACCCCTTTCTACTTTTCACTAGAAAGATCACGAGATCATAGAGCCTAGAAAGGTTCACATTTTTAAGGTGGTTCCTGCTTTGAACTTCTTCTTGAAATGCCAATGTCCTAGAGGTGATCAGGAGTTGTGAGCATCCCTGACAAAGGCAGCACTCTCTGGAGAGCAGAAGGAGCCTGCCCTGGCGGGGGTCTCTCCTTCCCCCCACAGCTTCTCCCCACAGCGCCGTGGGGAGCTCCCCGGGCAGGCTGAGTGCTGACCCTGGCAGGTGGCAGAGTCCCTGCCCCAGCACACAGCCCCCTGGGGTGCAGGGACCCTGCTGGGAAGGACAGCCCTGGGCACCCCTGCCTGCACACCCGGCTGCACACCCCTGCAGCCGGCCCCGCCAGAAGGCAGCCCTCATGCCCTGGCCCTCGCAGGGGGTACCAGGGAAGCCCTGCTCGGGAGCAGTTCCTCCTCCTCCTCCTCCTCCTCCTCCTCCTCCTCCTCCTCCAGGCAGGAGGCAGATTCCTGGTGGCTCTGCTGCCTTCCCCAGATCCCTCCCCGAGCTGCAGCTGCATTGCCCTGCACCCCCAGACTTACTGTGGCCAGGGCCCTGACGCTTTCTCCTCCTCGGAGCTCTCAGCAGCCTCCCAGCCCAGGCTGCCTTGAAGCTGTGTGTGCCTCGCTGCTCTGCCCTGGGTGCCTGCAGGCAGTGCCCTCAGCCCTGCTGCGCTTTGCAGAGGAGCTGCTCCTGGGCAGAGCTGTCTCTCTGCAGCGCTGCCCACTTGCCAGAAGCTCCCTGCGGCCCAGGAGCCCGGCCCAGCTCAGCACCACAGCAACAGCCCAAGGCACTTTAATGACCCTTCACGAGGGTTTGGTGCCAACTCCATGAACCTCAGACACAGAGAACCTGAAGAAACCTCTGATGAAGTCAAAGTTATATTCAAACTCCCAAGTTTCCTGCACTGTTAATAGCTCCCACTGAGGAACACTGTTGACAAAGCCTCCTCAGGGTCTTGTTAGAGCAGAAATCTGGAGGCAGGGATGACAACTCAGAAACAAAAAGGGAAAGGTGGCTCTGATGCTCAAGTAAACCTGAATGTGTTGCATTAAGCCAAAGTTCCAAGTCCTAAGACCATTAACCAAATGGCCAAGCCACCACCCCCAGCCCCTGGGAAGGGAGATCCTGTCCCTCCCACATTCCTCAGGGCTCTTCCTGGGGTAGGGGCTATGGAGATGTGCACCTCCCAGGCTCCTGAGGATGCACAAGGAAGCCATGAGGCCCCCGTGCTGCAAGGGACTGTGCCTCCTCACAGGCATCAGTGGCAGAGACAACAGCCAAAGAAAGCCAAAATGATGATGGGGTTGACTTTACTGGGGTCTTTCAGCTTTCCCACAGCCCTCTGTCATCTCCACCACAGGCTGTCCTATGGGGTTGAATGCCCTGCGCCTCTTTCCCTGCAGGCTGTCCTCATCCCCCCAGCTTTCTCCCCTGGAGAATCTCAGGGGAGAAATCCCCTGTCCTCATCTCCCCCAGCCTTACAGCCATGAGGCCCCAGTGCTGTAAGGATTAGGTGTCTCCTGGTAGGCCTGCAGTTGATTTCTTGAAGGCTGGGTACATCCACCGTGCTTACCAGCCTTGCTCTCACTTGACCATCTTCCTACCCTTACTGATATCTCTCTGTCCTCACGGGCTGTTGGTTGGAATGCAAAGCTTTGGCTAATCCAGACTCTTTCTGGGTGGCCTACTGTACTGCACTTGGAGGGATGCTTCATGTAACTCAACGTGACATGAAATCCTCATGTCCAGTCTCTACTTCAAAAGCTTCACTATGTACCATACTTTCTTTCTCATTTGTTTCTCAATTTAGGGAAAAACCTCCACCATCTCTGAAACCACACTTCAACCCATGTCAGGATAGTCTGGGTGGCCATGCTCATCCGAGTGCAGACCTGTATGCAGGTGGCCTTGTTTGTGGCCAGCATGCACCGCTGTCTTGTATGGTGTCCTCGTAGTGCCCAGGCCCTTCTCCTCAGGGTCCCTGCTCAGCTACTCAGGTCCAAGCCTGCCCTGAGAAATGAGGAGATTATTCTTCCTCCTAATGCAGGACTGGACACTTCTTGTAAACTTCAAGAGGTTTCTGTTGGCCGGAATCCCAGAGTTTCTCAGGTTTCCCTGGGCTGAAGCTCCACTTGGTCAGCTGTTAGTGCCTCTGTGCAGATAGCTCACCTTGATGGTGGTGATGTCTCTCACGTAATAACAGCCTGAGGAGCTGCAGGGCTCTACAGCCCCAGGTAGGAATTACCATCAACACAAGCTTCAAAACACCAAATGAGATCACAAAACAAGCAAAGTCAGGGTCAGTGGAGAAAGGGTAAATGACAGTTGGGCTGTTTGTATGTTAGACCATGTTAGTGGAAAATATATACCTGTATAGAGACTGAAACGATAAGGATCTCTCCAGAAGCTGGTTTTAGGCCCTCCAGCTGTCTGGGACCTGGATCCAGGATTCCCTCATCCCCCCAGTTCCTCCACGCACAGACAAGCACATGCACACGCAAATGACTCTCTCCAGCACAGAATCACAGAACCACTGAGCCTGGAATGCAGTCAGCTTCCACCTCCACTGTACTTCCTGTTCTTCATGCTTGGTTTCTGTCAGGAGCTCCTTTTTCATCCATGCCATCTTCCTGCCACCTTTTCTTGACTTCTTACAAGTCTGTGTGGACTGATCTGGAGTGTGACGTGGAGATCATTAACCATCAAACAGCTCTCTGCACACCTTTCCTCTTCAGGGCTGTATCCCATGGGATTCTTCCAAGCAGGTCCTTCAGCAGGTCAAAGCCTGCTCTCCTGATGTCCCGCCCCTTGCTTTCTTCCTTTCTCTCAGCATCCTACACTCTACTTTCTCACCCTTGATTGTTACAGCCCTGAGCAGCTCTTCCTTGTTTGCAAGTATCAAGTCCTGCTGCAGGGCCCCTCACCTCACTGGCTGGTCAGTCACCCTTGTCAGGAAGATGGCACCAGTGAGCTCCAAAATCCTCCTGGGAGGCTTGCACCTCTTCATCAGAGGCAGCTGTGACAGTTTCAGTCTGACATGAGGTCCGGGGCCTGCAGGCATGAAGCTCCTTCCAATTGTCTGAAGAAGGCCTCATCTACCTGATCAAGAGGTCTGGAGCAGAAATCCACCCATCCTCCCACAGTGCTGCCCATGTTGTTCTGCCCTCTGATCCTGGCCTATCAGCTCTCAGCTAACTCATCGTCAGTCCCCAGGCAGAGCTCCATGCATTCCTGATGCTCTCTTACATAAAGGACAACCTCCCCTCCAGATCCAGACCTGTGGCCTTATCAATACCTGACTGCAAGACCCCAAATTTTCTCCAGGTTGTGCTTTGGGCCCCTTTCTCCCTCAAGCAACCAACTCACATAACCTCTGGCCTCACCAGGGTCTAGTCCAGATGTTGGGTCTCTAAATACCTGGCTCCCAGGACTCTCCTACTTGCTGGTTAATCTGGTTGGATGTGCACTAGTGGTTCCACCCACTGACATACCCACCAACATGACACATGCACACAGCCTGATCTCTCCAGTTGCTGGCCCTGAAGGTGCATGAGCCCCTTTGACTCATGCTTCCCACTCCAAGGATGGGCCCTTGGACCTCTATCCGTACCAAGAGCAGACATCTCCTCACCCCAGAAAGTTGTGGAGGATGGAATTTCATAAGAAGACAGGACAGACTTTCAGTTGCATGGTGTGCCTAAACCAGTATACTGACCAGCCACACGTGACCAGCTCCTTTCATCCCCTTTTCCCCCTGTTTTCTGATGCTTCTTTCTCCCCAAACCACCTTGGTCCTTCCCTTTCCCTGCATTTGGTTCTTTCCTAGGCATGCCACAGCAAGCCTGGCACAATCCCCAGTGCTCTCTCTGGCATCCCATAAGGACTCTCAGACCCACAGAGGCAGAAACCCCCACCCTCAGTCGGCAAGGTCACCCTGGGAGGCTCCTCCGTTTGACCCACTTGTTGAATGTCACACCCAGATATTTTGGACCTCTCTGTGAACGAGTACTTTTCACTTTGGGTTTTAAATTGTTTCTCTGAAAACTGGGTGATTCTGGTCCTAAGAAATGGAAATTATTTTTGTTTGTGGAAGTTCTACAGATTAGGTCAGATAAAAATGTCCATGGATGTTATATGTGAAAAGGAGCACAGTTTGTCTGACCATGACCAAGTCCTGATGACATCGACTCCACGAGGCATTTACTGGCACTGATCACACATGAGAAGGACCATAACATGCATCTATCCCAATTACTTGGTAAATCCTCTTCAGTCCCGTCCACCTCTGTTTCTGTGTTCCCTCCCTCAAAGTCTTTGTCATGTACACAAGCCCCAGTGAAAAAGATTTTAAAGAGTCGGAAGTGCAAGCCAGGCTGACAATAACCATTTTTCAGTGGTTAAAACACACTGAATATGTCAAGCAGCAGTCATACCCTGAGATTAAAGACACCCTGGAGTATTAGAGAGCACATCATAGGAAGGATGACCAGGCACCTGTATTGGGCTTACATGGCAAGGTTTTTTGGTAGCGGCGGGGAGAGGGGCATGCAAGGGTGACTTCTGTGAGAAGATGCCAAAAGCAGCTCCATCATGTCAGATGTGGGGTGCATGGGGTGAGCTGAGTCCTGCTTGAGCCCAAGGGCTTCCAGCTCTGGATGAGATGCCCACATTGCCTCAGCTGTATTCCTGCCCTGCACAGGGGAAACAAATTCCTTCTTTATCCCTCCCTATGCATCCTTTTTTTGGTTTTGGACAGGAAAATTAGATTTTCCAGACAGACGCACTGACAGCTTTATCAGGCCAGACCATGTTTTAATTAGTTTCTCTCCACTGTTGGGAGAGGTACATTGGTGATGACTTCAGCTGACTTCAGAGAACATTCCCCAGGGGTGGCCCCGCTGCTTTTTGGGAGCTGTCAGCCCTCGAGCACCAGGGATCTCTCAAGGGACAGCAGCGGGGTAGAGAAAGTTGTGCCTTGGGATGGGCCGGGCTCCAGTGGCAGGAGGAGCTGATGGCAAGTGGGAAGCACTGGAGAGAGACAGCTCTGCCCGGGAGCAGCATCTCTGCGGAGCACGGCAGGGCTGAGGGCACTGCCCACGGGTGACAAGGGGAGAGGAGAGAAGTGAGAGGGATGTAAGACAGTGTGGAGTGGGAGGATGCTAAGAGTTCACTGGGGGACAAATCATCACAGCTCCTAACACGGTAAGTCTCTGGCTGCCGGTGGGAACTGGAAGAGTCTCTGGGAGGGTCCTTCTAGAGCTGGCACATGCCAGGGCTGATGCTCTCTGGAGCAGTGATTATCTGCCAAACAGCTGGGGGGACGGGGCATGTCATCTCCCTTTTCCTGGGCACGGCTGCAGGAGCGTGAAGCTGGGTGTGCAGCCAGAGGCACCCCGGGCTGTCCTTCATCACAATCACCCCTGGTAGGGCAGGGTCATTGTGCTGTTGAGGGGGTGAGGCGTGGGTCAGGGCTGCCCACAGCTCCTGCTGACAGCCTGGACAGCTCTAGGGGGGAAACTTGCAAGAGAGAAAAAAGGGAGGCTTCACCTGCAAGGGAAGGAGCCTGTGCTTTCAGTTTGCTACTCTGGGTTGGCTGGGTGAGCATTGAGAGATGGGAATGACTCTCACTGGTTTGGAGAAGGTACTGACAATGCAGATCTGTTTCACTGAGAGGTGAATGAGTCTGGGAGCATCAGAGCAATGCCCCACAGCTTACAGATCACCACCACCACCAGCAACAGGCTTGGCAGGTTTTCTCTGCCATTCCTACCTGAATTTTGAAGCACAGAGAAGGTCCTGGGCAGTGCCCTGCCCCAGGAGGTGTCTGCAGGGCAGAGCTGAGTACCCAACAGCTGGGATGGGGTCTGTGCGTGCAGGAGATGGGAACCAAGAAACCAGGCTGCCAGCAGGCACAGCTCCAGGCAGCAGAGACGTGGGCAGGGAGTGAGATTTTTATCAGAAATCCTGTTTCAGGGGATCTACTAGCAGCTCCAGTGATCCCCTGCAACACAGGTCCCTTCCCCTGATGTTGGAAAATGGGTGAAAAAAAAACAGTTGTTTAGGGTAGCATAAGAACTTAAGCAATCAGCCAAACACCTGCAACACGTTGTCTGTCGCACAGAGGTCCGTGAGCTAGGCAACTGTGATAAACACCTCGTGGGGAATGTCTAAATGGAGAGGCTCTGTGTGTAAATTGGCAGACTCCTAATGAGAAGCCCTTGTCCTTGGAGATTAAGATGCTCTGAAAAAGAATGAACTAGATGAAGCTAGGTTGGAGATAAGAAGTGCATACATAAACCAATGAAGTCCAATTCCAATATATAGGAAATGTTCAAGAAGGGCTCCTCTCCAAACACCACCAGAGACCGCTAGAGACCACCAATGACCCCCATGGAAGCCCCTCGGGGACATAAACTGCATGCCTAATAACTATGTATATAAAATAATGAGTTTTAGGAAATTTGATGAATATGTATGTAACACAGGGATATAAGCTACTGTAATGTAGGGTGGATATATCAGATGGAATGATTCCCTCATGTCCCCAGCCACATAAAGTAATGCCTGCTCGTTAATGCTAAACCCAGCACTAAGGAGTTTTAATTCCTGATTTCTGTCACACTGACATCTCTCCCCTTCTCTCTCCCACCCAGCAGAGCCTCTGCCCTCACAGCCATGGAGTCCAGGCCACCAGCAGCCTTCTCACCCCCCTGAGCGCCAAGAAGAGGTGAAGGGCATCTCTCCTGCCCCGTGCCCGTGCAGCACAGGGGCTGAGGGTGACTGCCCTGCGGTGTCACCGGCTGGGAGGTGGTGGGCAGAGCTGGGACAGGGGAAGGCTGTCCCAAATGCCTGGCTGTCTCTCTGCTGGCCTCTCCCAGCTGGGCCATTCCGACATGTCTGCTCGTCTCTCCTCGCGCCTGTGCCGCTCCTGCTGCAGCTTTCAGGCACTCTGGGGGTGGGAGGTCCAGCTGAAGGGTCAGCACGGAGCTCGTGGGCCCTCCCACGCAGACGTGTCCATGGGAACCCGGTGTCCCAGCTCTCCTCGGAGCTGTGGGGCTCTGGGCCGTGCAGCCCGTGCGGGTGGGGACTGAGCTGACTTCAGGAGATGCCACCATGAGGACACTTGGTGACTCCTTGGGGTGTCCTTCCAAGCTGGGAGCCACCGTGCAGACAGCAAATCTCTCCCCCAGCATTTGTGTGCAAAACCCAATGGGGAAACCCCGAGATGCTACAAGCAGGGAAAGGGTGATTGGTTGGGAAAATGAACTCTGTGTCCTTGGCAAGGAGTGGGGTGCTGAGACCTTGTGAAGGTTCCTGGTGGCAAGGTGAAATACTTAGTGATCTGCCGTGGATCCCTCTGCTCTCAGCGGGGTCTGATTGCTTCTCTGGGTACCTCAGGAGTGCAATCCCCCTCCATTTCAAGGGGCAGACACAGGGCAGCTCAGAACAAGGCAAACGGACAGACCAGCTCGCCTGCCCCTGCGCTAAGCCACAGCAAATCCTTTTGCCTCCCAAGACTTGTGGCTGCTCAGCCGGAGCACAGCAGAGGTGCTCAGCATTTATGATTTCAGAGAAGAATGCCCAGAGGAGATGGGGCTGGGGTGGGGTTGGTGGTGTGGTAGGGTAGATCTTTCTGAAAGAAAAAAACAGAAACAAAAGCATGAATTTCCTTGATGCAGTCAAGTTTGCTTGGGATTGGGGGTGGAGATGCTGTCAAGCCCTTTGATGATGAGAGGGAATTCACCTGAGAAAATCTATCAGACCTGGCCCCTATGTACCCCCTGCTCCCAGGCAGAGCCTGGCCTAGAGCATGTCCAACACATCTGGGAGCCCACGGGCCCTGCTCTTCACAGCACCCCTAGCCAGCACAAACCAGAGCAACAGCCAGGGAGCTGCACAAAGGTCCTGCCATGCAGGAGAAAGGGAGGGGGCCTGAGGTGGGGTCATGAATGTGTGAGAGAAGTCATAGGTTTTACCCAGAGAAGTCTGTCCTCACTTGTCACTGTCTTTTCCCTCTTGTACAGGCCCCCGGGTTCATAGGGAGACCATGTCCAACAGCAGCTCCATCACCCAGTTCCTCCTCCTGGCATTTGCAGACAGACGGGAGCTGCAGCTCCTGCACTTCTGGCTCTTCCTGGGCATCTACCTGGCTGCCCTCCTGGGCAACGGCCTCATCATCACAGCCATCGCCTGCGACCACCACCTCCACACCCCCATGTACTTCTTCCTCCTCAACCTCTCCCTCCTCGACCTGTGCACCATCTCCACCACTCTCCCCAATTCCATGGCCAATTCCTCCCAGGATACCAGGGCTATCTCCTACCAAGTTTGTGCTGTCCAGGTCTTTTTCTTTGTATTTTTCCTTGGAGGAGAGTGTGCTCTTCTGACGATCATGGCCTGTGACCGCTACGTTGCCATCTGCCAACCCCTGCACTATGGGACCTTCCTGGGCAGCAGAGCTTGTGTCCACATGGCAGCAGCTGGTTGGGGCACTGGGTTCCTCTATGCCACACTGCACACTGCCAACACATTTTCTCTACCACTCTGCCATGGCAATGTGGTGGACCAGTTCTTCTGTGAAATTCCCCAGATCCTCAAGCTCTCCTGCTCAGGCTCCTACCTCAGGGAAGTTGGACTAATTATTGTTACTGCATTATTAATCTTTGCTTGGTTTGTTTTCATTGTGATGTCCTATGTGCAGATATTCAGGGCTGTGTTGAGGATCCCCTCTGAGCAGGGACGGCACAAGGCCTTCTCCACATGCCTCCCTCACCTGGCCGTGGTCTCCCTGTTCATCAGCACTGCATTTTTTGCCTACCTGAAGCCCCCCTCCATCTCGTCCCCATCCCTGGATCTGGTGGTGGCTGTTCTGTACTCAGTGGTACCTCCAGTTTTGAACCCCTTCATCTACAGTATGAGGAACAGGGAGCTCAAAGATGCGGTGAAGGAATTGATCCAACGCACCTTGTTCCACCAGCAGTAACCTGCCTCACCTTCTCTGCAGAGTACCCAGAGCTTGGCTTGTACCAGAGCTGTGATTTTATTTTTTCCTTAATTATTATCATAAGAGGTAACTGCTTGGCTTCATACCACATCTCTAGGTGCTTCATCTGTTGTGTCTGACCCTTTCACAAATGCCCTGAACTCTCTACCAGATCCGGCCTCCCTGAGAGCATCTCAGCAATAAAAGGGTCTCCTGCATGCAGTGCCTGTAGGCTGGGTTGTCCTAACTAAGCTGCTGCCAAGAATAAGCCCAAGGAATTGGATTTTTAAAAATGTTTTTTCTCATTATTTTCTGACTGCGCTGTGGGTGATAAATTAGTGGCAATTTTGAGATCTATTGGACACCAAGTGGTGCTTTTAAAGACTATTATTGGTGTCCAGGGGCTGTGTAGATGCTGCAGGAGCTCTCCATTATCTCTTTAGGCAGCCACATGTATAGAAGGGTTGACAGCATATAGTGTTCCCTGTGGAAAGGAGTCTGGAGGCATCAAGAAAGAATGGGCATTCTCTATGTGTCCTGGGGTGGGCAGTGAATGGACACTCAGGAGATGAGACACCCCTCAAAGTTGAAACTCATCCAGAGTAAAGCATTAATCCAGACACCCACAAGCCATGACCCTGCAGTTCAGTGTGAGCCAGTGAAAATGCAGCAGGCACGGGGAAAGGAGACTGGAGAAATGTGAAAGCTGCTCGATGAGCCCCAGGGAAGGGGGTCTCCTGCTGTCCTGGGCAGCAGGGCTGGTGGGGAGGCAGAGGCAGGACAAAAGCAGCTAGTATGGTTGCTAGTAAAGGTGCAGAGGGCCTGGATGAGGTGCAGGGGTCCTTGCTGGGGTTCAGGAAGCCCCAGGAGGGTGCAGGGGGCCCAGACAGATTTCAGGGAGTGTTCTTGTTGTGCAGAGTGTCTTGTTGGGGTGCAGGGTGTTCAGACAGGGTTCAAGGAGGCAGACAGGCTGCATGGGGTCTTGGTGAGGTGCAGGGTGTTCAGACAGGGAACAGGGAGGCCAGGCAGCTTGCAGCGGGTCTAGTTGGTGTGTAGGGGGTTCAGACAGGGTGCAGGGGAATTTATTGGGCTGCAGGTTGTTCAGACAGGTTTCAGGGGGTGCAAGCAGGGTGCAGGGGGTTCTGATTGTGGTGCAGGGGGTCTAGGTGAGATGCAGGGGGGGCAGACATGGTTCAGGGGGGCCTTGTTCTGTTGCAGGGGGGCCACAGAGGGTGCCAGGTCCCAGAAAGGGTGCATGGGGTCTTGTTGTGGTGCAGGGGGTCTGGTAGGAATGGAGGGTGTTCAGGCAAGGTGCAGAGCGTTGTTGTTGGGGTGCAGGGGGTCTGGTTTGGATGCAGGTTGTTTGGACAGGGTGCACTGGATCTGTTTGTGGTGCATGGGGTCTGTTTGAGGAGTGGGGGGTCTCGTTGGGGTTCAGACAGTTTCAGGGAGTCCAGGCAAAGTGCAGGGGGTCTCGTTGGTCTCTAGGGGGTTCAGTCAGGGTGCAGGGGGTTCAGACAGGGTTCAGGGAGTCCAGGAAATGTGCAGGGGCTTCTGTTTGGGAAGCAGGTGACCCAGACACGTTCCAGGGGTTCTGCTTGAGGTGCAGGGGTTTCAGACAGAGTTCAGGGGGTCCAGGTAAGGTGCGGGGAGTTCTGGTTGGCAAGCAGGGAGCCCAGACAGGGTTCAGGGGGTCTTATTGTGATTCAGGGGCTTCAGACAGTGTTCGGGGGGTCCAAGAAAGGTGCAGGGGGCTCTGGTTGTGATGCAGGGGGCCCAGACAGGGTGCAGGGGCTCTTGTTGGGGTGCTGGGTTTTTAGACAGGATTCAGGTGGATATGGTTGTGCTTCAGGTGACCTGGTTGAGATACAGGGAGCCTGGACAGGGTGCAGGGGGTTCAGACAAGTTTCAGGGCCTCCAGGCAAGTTGCTGTGTTTTTTTTTTGGGGTGCAGGTGGTTCAGATAGGGTTCAGGGAGTCCAGGCAAGAATCAGGGGGTCTGATTGGGGTTCAGGGGATCCGGGCAAGGTGCAGGGGTTTCTGGTTAGGGTGCAGGGGATCTGGTTGGGATCCAGGGGGTCATGTTGGCATGCAGGGAGTCCAGACAAGTTGCAGGGGGTTCTGGTTGGGGTTCAGGGGGTTTGGTTGAGGTACAGGGTCTTCAGACAGGGTTCAGAGTGTCCAGTCAAGGTGCACGGGGTCCTGGTCGGTTTGCAGGGGGTCTGTTTGTGATGCAAAGGGCCCAGACACAGTGCAGGGGGTATTGTGGTATAGGGGGTTCAGACAGTGTTCAGGGGGTTCTGTTTGGGATGCAGGGGATGTGTGTGGGGTGCAGGGTGTCCAGGCAAGTTGCAGGGGGTTCTGGTTGGGGTCCAGGGGGTCTGTTTTGGAATCAGGGGACCCTGACAGGGTTCAGGGGTTCTTGTTGGTGTGCAGGGGTTTCAGACAGGGTTCAGGGTGTCCAGGCAAGGTGCATGGGATACTTTCTGGGGTGCAGGGGATATGGTTGGGATGCAGGGAGCCCAGACAGGGTGCAGGGGGTCTTGTTGTGGTGCAGGGGGTTCAGACAGGGTTGTTGGGAATCAGGCATTCTCTTTATTACAGCGCTGGGTCCACAGGGGATCACTCCACCTAGCATGCATGCCCTAGAATAAAAGCCCATTCTTTGCGTACCTTAAGGACATTAATATTCACACATTTTCTGATAAGTGTCCACCTCTCTGCCTATCTACTACATTTATGTAATGCTGGTGTTGTAAAATTACACTACACATGCGCAGGGGTCTCGGGAGGTCGCCAGTGGTTGTTTGGGGAGTTAGCACCCCGCTCCTTTTTCTCTTTGATGGGTAGGAGTCTTCTGAGGGCAATTTCTTCTCCTTGGATGTTTTCCAACTCTGTTGTCCAGCCAAGCTGTGCTTCCTTATCAGTTTGGTGTCACTTCACCTTAATTTAACCGGAGGCGATCACAGAACCTTTATGACTCGCTGGGATCCCAGTCTGGTTCATAACACCAAGGCCACAGCCATGACCAGTCAGCGGGCAGGCCTTCAAGCAGGGCTTGTTCTTGGCCTCTTGGGTGAGAGGTACAGACACAATGCTGAACAATATTCACGTTGTATTCAGTGCACACAGGGCCGTCCCAGACACTTGGCCTGCACCCTCCCCGTGGGTGTGACAGCCCGTGATTCCTATCCACAGGGCTCCTTATGGACATCAGCAGGAAGGGTAACGTGTCCAGCCATTTAAAGACAGTCTCTACAAAAATCACTGTCAATTGCTTTTCCTCACCACAGCCTCACTGGATTCGGAGTGATGGGCACAATGACACTTTTGTTCTGTCTGTAGGGCTGTCAAAATTTTCTGCATTACCTGTCCAGTAAAAAAGGTCCCTGTCTCCATCTAGTGCGAGGGGAATACTAATCCCAGGAATTTTCTTTTTCAGCAACTTATTTTTTGCAGCAGTTGTTGCATCTGTGTGCTCACAAGGATAGGCCTCTAGTTGTCCTGAGAACACCTCTAAAACAATAAGGTCATACTCAAAATTACAGTGTTTAGGCATCTGAGTAAAATCAATTTGCAAATTTAAAATGGTCTCCGTGGTTTAGGGGGTGAAGCTATACTTTTCTTCTCCTGCTGTCCTGTATTATTCAGTTGAAAAGGTGACCTGACATTATGAAGACTGAAGAATTAGAACACTTGGCTAACAAGCTTTAACCCTCTTTACACCTTAATTTCTGACAAAATGAAAGACCCATCCTCTTGTTCAAGCTTTCAAACTCTTTGATTAAATAAAAATGCATTAAAATTATGCAAACCCTAAATTTATGTGGATTATTAAGAGATGGAAATCACATGTTAAAGTGCTTCAACTTTCTTGTTTCTGTATTAGCTTTATCTTCAGTGATACAAGCATTTTAATGGTGTAGTCATTAGCTCAGTGGCTTCACCAAAGCATTGCATTGCTCTCATCCCACCACAAAAATCATGTTGAAAATAGACAAATAACTAAAAAATACACAGAAAAGGAAAAAATGGGGCAAACCAGGCAAAACTGAGAGCCTGAAATCAGGGTGAGAGAGATGGTTTTCAAGCAATGTGAGAATGTCTCCACCTTTCCTTTGTGACCTTCTCAATAGCATCTCCATCAGAGAAAACTCTGAGCACAGAAAAGGATCCTGAGCATCCACCCCCCACCCCCAGCAGCTCTGCAGGGCTGGGTGCATTTAAGTTTCAGGTCATTGACACCCCCAGCTTCTTCATTCCTAAATACCTAATCTTAGTGCTGGCTGAGTAGTTGCTTTAGAGACTGTTCAGTCCGAGCTGAAATATTCCAAGCAAAGTTCCTGCCGCTTTGGTGAATGAGCCTGATCTCTGGCTCTTCCACAGTGGGGGAGGCACAATCTCAATGTTCCCTCAGCCCCTGCCCCCACCCTGACCCCGCCTCCACCACAAAATGTTGCTACCAGAGCTTCCTTCAACACTTAAATTCAAGGTGCAGGGAGGGATGGCATGGAAGCTGTCACCTGGCTGGTCGCAGCCCTGAATTTTTGTCAAGGGAAGGGTCATTAAGGACCCATAGAAGGGTCCCAGCTCTTTAAAATGAAACCCCATGCTCCTTGAATTGAATTGCTGACCATGAATTCTCTTGTCCGACAACTTTATTTTTACAAGCAGGATGGTAGGTGTTTGTCCAGTGGTGGGGGCCACAAGAGATTTCCACGGGATACAGTATTTGCAGAGTTAAGAGATGATTATTCCCTGAGAGTTCACAGCTTTTCTCTCTGCAACTCATTTATTCTACTCATCTCCACAAGGTTTAGATCCCTTTACATCGATGTTACTCCTCTCCAACCGTGCATTTTCCTTTACCTGAGTCTTCACAACCGTTGGAATTAAATTTGTAGACTCATAGTCTGATTATTTGGGTTTTCTCCTGCTCTATGGCCAGTATCATTTATTGATTTGTTAGCTGGGAGCGATCTGTTACTTACAGGAGGTCTTCTAGATACTGTGGTAAGCACCTCTTTTCATCCTCCAAACTACAAATCCAGGTCAGTAGGACTTCATTTTGAGCCATGTCCACCTCTTATTGCCCTTTTAATGTTCTGATAACAAATTTCAATACAATTATTCCAATAAAACCAAGGATTTACTAGCACAAGTCCCCTTTGGATGACTGGACTTTGTCCAGCCTTGCTTGGCCCCACTTATGGGAGCGACTGTGATTGAGCCCACTGCAGGGATCAGGTTCATGAGCACTGTATCAGTTCCACTTCGAATAATATATACATGCATATAAGTAATTAATCAGAAGAAAATTTTTGTAGTAACTTGATAGATTAAATAATACGCTTGCTGCCAATATTGATTGATGCTACTATTGACTGATGTTTATGTTAATATATATACTTGCCTTATTTTTACTAATTTCGTAGTAACATGAAATAAATATACTTGCTTTACTAATCATAAGTATACTTGCCTTGCTATTGGTAACTTGTTAAAATCTGTAATTTAGATTAAGAAATTAAAAAATTAGAAATTAATTATTTTAGAATAAGAAATTCAGGAAATAAAGCCTCCTTGTGTAATACGGAACCCTGCAAACCCACTGCTGTGATCACTGCACACCTGCAGGTCGGGTCACCCTTTAGGTAGTGACATTGCTGTTAGTCTTCATGCAGCAGCACAGGGCAGTGGGGGGGTCGGTCCCCATCTTTGGCCATGCATCCAGCAGCTGAAGGCAGCAGTAACTGAAGACAGCGATCCCCCAGGAGCCCTTCTGACCTTCAGTTGTGTCCCCTCCCCACATCTTGCGCACCCCCAGCCTATTCAGTGGGGTCAGACTGAGAAACAGAGAAGGCCTTGATGCTGTGCAGACACCTTCTATCAACAGCAAAATCATCGGTGTGTTATCAGCACTGGTTTTGTCACCAATACAAAGCACAGTACCTCATGGGCTGCTATGAAGAAAATTTACTTCATCCCAGCCAGATCCAGTCCATTGGGTCACTGGGTCCAGTATATTTCTAGTGGGGAAGGAGGGCTGAGGTGAAAAACCTGATCCTCCAAGGGTGAAGGGACTGGGGCAACGGCGTGGCTGTCCTGGTCTCTGTCCAAGATGTTGGGTGAGCAGAGAAGAGGAGCCGGAGCTGGAGCCAGAGGAGCAGAGCTGGAGCAGGGACTTGCTCATTCCTCTGGGGACAGGGGAGGGAGATTCAGGTGAGGATCTTGTTTTAGCCCTCAGAAAAAGGAGCTGCTCCCCTCATCCCAGCCTCTCCACCTGCCCTTGCAGCAGGAGAAGCAAAAGCTTCTCAATCAGCTGCTGCAATCCCCAGCTAGATCCTGAGACATGCCTGCCACAGGGCCTGGCCAGAGGAGGGAGGAGATGTGCATGGCTATAACCCACCTGAGCCACGCACTAGAAATGATCCATTTTTCCTTGGCTACTTGAAAGTAAACCTTCATTAGTGGCTGACATGCAAGGTTCATGCTTTTGAAATGTGTACCACAGTGAGAAAGAACCACTCATGATGGCCCTTGGCAAATATTCAGGGTAGTCCAAATACACTTTGTTATCTCTTCCAGAAAATAAAACCTTGATTTTTCAACAGTTCCCACACATAAGGCTAGCAAGGTGTTTATTATCAAGGAAAAAGCCAACCCATGACGTTTCCAGCATTGCTTTCAGAACAATAAGATTTCTCTACAAGGACCTTTTGCTTTCCCCCTCCACCACTCCACAATCAGTCTCAGTGGCATGCACATCTGAGCACCCAGTTGGTATCTGGAGCTTTCCTACTCACCAAGGTAGCTGTGGGTGCAGGTCATGGCTCTCCTGAACATTTTCCTGCAGGCCTCCTTGACGTCCCTGTTCCGCAGGCTGTAGATGAGGGGATTGACTAGGGGGGTGAGGATGGTGTAGAAAAAGGAGAACACTTTGTTGAGCTGCCTCAGCGAGGCTCTTCTAGGCAGCATGTAGACAAGGATGAGGGTGCCATAGAAAATGGTGACAAGAGTGAGATGAGAGGAGCAGGTGGAGAAGGCCTTCTGCCTGCCTGTGCTGGATGGGATCCTCAGGATGGCAGCTATGATGCACACATAGGAGACCAGTGTGAACAGGAAGGGAAAAACTGCATCCAAGATACCAAAGATGAAAGAAACAATTGTGACTGCTCTGGTGTCACTGCAGGCAAGCTCCAGCAATGGGGTGAAATCACAGAAGAAGTGGTCAATTGCCTTGGGGCCACAGAACTGCAACTGGGATAAGAAGATTGTGACAACCACCAGCAGCAGTGAACCCCACAGCCAAGATGCAGCTGCCAGGCATAAAGAGACCTTCCAGGTCATGAGGCTTGCATAGAGCAAAGGCTGGCATATGGCCAGGGACCGATCGTAGGACATGGCTGCCAGCAGGTAACACTCAGTAGTCGCAAAGGAAGCAAAGAAGTAGAACTGAGCCATGCAGCCACGTGAAGAGATGCTGCTGTCCCCCGTCACAAAGCTGGCCAGCAGCCGTGGCAGGATGGTGGAGCTGTAGCAGGCCTCCAAAGAGGACAGATTGCCCAGGAAGAAGTACATGGGGGTGTGCAGATGCCGGTCTGCCACCACCAGCACGATTACGAGGATGTTCCCAACCATGGTGACTGAGTAGATCATAAGCAAGAGGAGAAAGAGTGGTTTCTGGAGCGTGGGGACATCATGTATTCCCAGCAGCACAAAAGCTGTAGATGATGTCCCATTGCCATCTTCCCCTTCGGCCATGCGGTGTTGTTTGTCTTTTATTTCTTCAGTTGCCACAAAGAGGGTCTACGAGAAAGAAACACATTTCAGTGTTTACCTTCAACATCTTTTTTTTTGTACAGGACATCTTTCTCTTCACATGAGCTTTATGTGCTTTGTGCATAGTGAAAACAGAAAATAAATGTCCTTCCTAATGCGTAAAGACTACTCATCCCAGCAGACCCACCACAGACTCTAGAGGTGAGCTGCCCAACAGAAATTCTTCTTTCTCACTGTGGAATAAATTTATGATATGCATTTGCTCACACAGAATTCACATGCCTGTGGGTACGCCCTGGAAGACATGTTATGTGTCTTGATGATCAGAAAAGCCCGTTGTGTGAGATGTGCTAGGCACCATCCTTCCTCCAAAGCAAGGGCTGGGCACATCGCAAGCTGAGGAACACTCACACGAGAAAGAAAGGTTTTCTATCCCACTGCTTCCTCACCACCCCACAGGCCAATTTCTTCCTTTGAAAAAGGGCAGAACAGGAGTTACTGCTTCAGAGGACCAAGGGACTGTGCTGTGGGACTGCCAGAGAGCATGCTAAAAATCACATTGTGGGTCAAAATGTAGCATAAAAAGTGGCAAGGAGGTGATCAAAAAAAAGATTGGGAAGGGATAACTGGGAGTCAACCGAGCCACATGGGAGAGATCGTTCAGGGAAAAGGCATGGGAGGAAGAAAGGAGAAAAAAACACTCTTTTCAGTGGTGCATTCCATTTAAAGGTATGGTGGACAAACAACTGCAATGGGTTCCCTATAGAGGTAATGGAGGCTCCATCCTTGTGGATATTAAAGCTCAACTGGACATGGTCCTGAGCCACCTGCTCTACCTGACCCTGCTTTTAGGACCAGATGATATCCTGAGGAGGCTTCCAAGCACAGCTACGCTGTGGTGCAAAGCTGCTGGGCAGAACCATTTGCTTCATGTCTTTTCCTCCTCAGCAGTGGTTCCTGAGGGCTTTGAGACTGCCTCCTTGAAAATCCCAGCCCAGAGGCAGGACCTCACCATGGCCAGCTGCATCTGTGGGGCTCCCTGAGAAAGTGGGGTACTGAGAAGGCTGTCCCCAGTGTGCCTGGGGGGTGAGGTGGTACCGGATCAGGGTCAGGGACATGGGCAATGCCAAGACATGCCTCAGCACATGGTTGAAGAAATCTCATGACCAAAACCACAGCTCTTTGCAACAGCCATTCCCTCCAAGGGTATGAAACCCCCCTCCTGGGCTGGTAGGCATGTCCTCCAGAGGTGAGACTCACAGGAACCGTTCTGAGAGTTTGCCAAAAGCTACTCATGCTTACTCATACCCCCAGGCCTCTCCACTGTATGTGGCTGAGAAAGCTGAGAAAGCTGAGAAAGCTGAGAAAGCTGGAGAACGAACCTGACATGATCATAGGTCTGAGAGAGTGAGGAAACTGACACCACCACCAAAAACAATAAGATGAACAACTAGGACAAAAGACAGCTGAAATAGCCCCGTGAGAGATGAAGTGAAGGGCACAGGCAGTGTGGTCCCGCACAGCCTGCCAAAATGCTTCACCCACCCAGCCAAGGTGGGAGAGTGTCCCAGGGCTGTCCCTGGGATCTCTGCTGTGCGGTGCCAGGGGCTCAGGGAAGGCAGGAGCTGGGGTGGGAAGACAGGCAGAACAGGACAAGGCCGAGACTCAGGTGTCTATGCTCTCATTTCTCTTGTTCAAAGACCCAGCAGATTGCCTAGTAACACCCAGACTTCACCCACCCTTAGCACATCCACCACAAACCTGCAGTCCTTGTCATGAAGGGGGTGACATCTGCTCTGATGATGAGTCTCCAGCAGCACCTGAAGAGTCCCTGTTTGCTGAAGGGTCCCAGGGTTTATAGCAGAAAGGAGACTAAAGGATCCTCCTGCAGCACGTCCCTCCTGAGGCTTTGCAGAGACTAAGAACAACATAATTGCCTCCCTGGAGGGGCGGAAGCTCTGAGGTGGTGGAGTCTCTGTCAACAGCTCCAGGCAGTGCTGAACCCCAGAAACATGATGTAAACTGAGGCAAGGCAACTGAACCAGGGACATCTCTGCATCTTGTGAGCAGGACAAGAGATTCCCCAGAAATGGGATTCACCTCACTTCCCTTCAGATGAAAGCATCTGTGTCAGCTCCCATAGAATGAGGAAGCCTCAGACCTTCTGGGGTGGAGGGGTCTGGCTTGTTTGGAGCTGAAGTCAGCAAAGCAGCCAGTATGTCCTTCCAGAGAGGATTCCTCTCTCCTCAGGGAAGGTGAACAGGGGCCTCATTTTCTCCTTA
This sequence comes from Tyto alba, assembly GCF_018691265.1. Taxonomy (NCBI): domain Eukaryota; kingdom Metazoa; phylum Chordata; class Aves; order Strigiformes; family Tytonidae; genus Tyto; species Tyto alba. The sequence goes on along the minus strand of NW_024881277.1, from coordinate 5,900,030 downwards.
ACTAGCCAAGGGGAACCAGTGGACATGGCTCCTTCCAGTCCTAATGGACTTCACTGTGGGAGAACCATCTCCTCTGCCTCTGCCCAGGCTGGAAAGGCAGGAGAAGGAGGCCCAGTGGGCACAGACGTTTGTGCTGTTTCTCTTGTGAACAAGAGATGTGAATCACAGTTTATCTTGGGAGCCTCACACTGAAATGTAAAGTGCTGGGGGTCCAAGCCCAAGCTGGACAGAGGCACTCCTCATCCTGTTGGCGATGGGCAAGGAAGTGGGGGAACTCTTGCCAGCACAATTCATGTCCTTTCTTTGAACACTGAATCCTTTTGGTACATTTCTGCGCTCCATGCAGATGTTGCAGATACCCAAAGGCATCAGCACTGGCCCCAGGAACCCATGCCCAGGCTATCCCCCCCCATTTCTGTTTGTTGACTCCCATTGGTATGGCGTTTCCCTTCCAGCTGGACCCCACCCTTCCCATCCAATCCTCACTGCTTTGGCAGTTGGGCTGTACAGGTTGCACTCAGGCCATTGTGCCTGGTGACAATGGAGACAAGGTCCTGTCCTGCTCATGCCTCCCCCTTGGCTCTCTCATCTGGAGGAAAGCCCACCTGATGAGCTACAGGTCTGAGATACTGGCATCTGCTCCCACCAAGCAAACCAGGTTCTTTGCCAGGAACACTGTAAGGAACCGAAGGAGTTAATGCCCCAATCATTCATCGACACAGAAAACTTTGACAAGCTGTGGCCTTTGTGGTTAGTCTAAGGAATGCTGCCCAAGGAAGCGGGGAGAATACTAAAGGGTGCACAGCTCCACTCCCTCGCGGTTGTATTGCCAACTTCCTTAGATAAGCCTCAAAGGAGGGAAACGTGGACTGAGTGAAACCATATGCTCAATTTAAAAGATTGATAAGAGAGAGAAATGACCAGCATCAGATGGACCTAAGCAAAAACTAAGGGGAGGGGTGGAGGGGTGTGGTGTGGTGTGCAAGCATGACTCAATTGGACAAGGGGGTTGGTGCATCCCATCCCCCCTCAACTCATGTGCAGAACCCATGACCCACCTTTTCCTTGTCTCTCATGGAAATGAGTTTGTGGAATTCCTGCCTCTCTTGGAATAGTATGCTAATCATCTGATAAGAAGAACTTAAAAGGAGAAAGAAAACTTTGCTCAGGGTGCACCCACCAGCCAAGATTACCAGACCCAAGGCAATGCTGGAACCTGGGGTGGTGAACTGGGCTCTTCCTCTCCTTTCCTTTTCTTTTACTTCCTACCTTTTCTTTTTTATATATTTATCAATAAGAAGCCACATTCTTTACTATCCTTTCCCAAGTTTTAGTTGTTTCTACCACAAGCAAAACATTTCAACTGGTTATTTGGTGTCATTTCACCTTCATTTAACCTGAGGGAATCACAGAAACTTTAAGAATCCCTGGACTCCCAGTCTTGGTCATTACAAACACTCTGACCATGTGATGTATGGGAAGGAGGAAAAGTTTTATGTAATCACATCTGTGATTTTGATTTAAGGTACTAATTTTGATTAAGGTACTCATTTAAGGTGTCACTTATAATCTTTGAAGGTATGAATATTCTTTGGTTTGTTATATAAAAAATATAGGATGTTCTTCAAATACTAAAAATATATAGAAATATTTTTATATCCTTGGCCTGTTATAGCAAAGAATATATTTATACGTACATGCATACCTATAAATAAGGAATATACATAGCCTATGTTATATTTTTTTGTTATGTTTCTAGTCTCTGAATACTAACTGCCATTACTGCAGGCATCCCCAACTGTCAGGAGGAAATACATGGACTGACACCAGCTCCGATCTTCACACTCTTTCAACTGCCAACAATAGGATATTTGCCTATTCTGGCACTGTTGAGGGAAGAGGATCAGGCTGAAGACATACTGAAGTTTTCAGGGTTTGATGATGTCCTGGGTTTGAGTGAGGGGTGGGTTTTTTTTTGGTAGCAGGGGAGGGGGCTATTGGGGTGGCCCCCTGTGAGAAGCTTCTCGAAGCTCCCCCAGCTCCAAGTCAGCTCCACTTCTGTTTGGGAAATTGAGCCAATCAGCTGCGCCTCTGCAATAATGTATTTAAGAAGGGACGTGGTGACGGGCAGTGGGACTTGTGAGGAGGAGTTGCTGCAGCTGCATGAACACCAAGGTCAGTGGAGGAATGGAGGAAGAAAGGAGGGGGGAGGTGTGCCGGAGCAGAGACCCCCCTGTATCCTGTGGTGAGACGGCAGGGCAGTCCCCCCTGCCACCCATGGAGATCTACGGTTGAGCAGACACTGATTTATGGCCTGTATTTTTTTGTCTGAATGATCAAGGTGCTGTGCCTGAAGAACGCTGGGGTCTTTTTGGAAAAGGTAGCCCCGCTGTTGTGGTTGTGGGAGATGTTCCTGAAGACTGGAAGACAGGAAATGTCACTCCTATCTTCACGGAAGGCGTAAAGGAAGACCCAGACTCACCTCCATCCCTGGAAGGTGATGGAGAAAATCCTCCTGGAAAGCATTTGCAGCCATTTGAAGGACAAGAAGGTGATTTGGAGGAGCCCTCCAGGATGAGATGACTAGCTTCCTAGGCTAGGGGAGAGCAGTGTATATTGTTGATCTTGACTTCAGTAAGGTCTTTGACCCGTCTCCCATAAAATCCCCAGACGAGCTGACAAAGTACAGGTTACAGAAGTAGACAGTGCAGTGGGTTGAAAACTGGCTGAATGGCTGAACCCAGTGAACTGTGATGAGGGACTAAAAGTCCAGCCCGGGGGCCAGTCACTCGTGATATACCCAGAGGTCAATATTTGGCATACTAATTTTTAAGTTCTTTATTCATGGACTGTGCTGATTTTGGCTGGGATAGAGTTAATTTTCTTCACAGTAGCTGGTATGGGGCAATGGTTTGGATTTATACTGGATATGCCATTGATAACACAAGGAAGTTTCCATGACGGCTGAGCTGCGCTGAGACAGTCAAGGTCTTTTCTGCTCCTTATCCCACCCCAGCAGCGAGGAGGCTGGGAGGCACAAGGAATTGAGAGGGGACACATCCTGGGACAGCTGAACCCAGCTGACCCCAGGGATATTCCATAGCATATGATGTCATGACCAGCAAGAAAACTGGGAGGGAGCTTTGCCAGTGCTGCTATTTCTCAGGGACTGCCTGGGCATGGCTTGGTTGGTGGTAAGTAACTGGGGGGTTTTTGCATCACTTGTTTTTGTTTATTTTCTTTTTTTTTTTTTTTTATATAATTTTATTTAATTTTTAATTATTAAACTGTCTTTATCTCAACCCACAAGTTTTCCCAATTTTACCCTTCTAGTTCTTTCCCCCATCCCACTGTGTGGGGGAGCCACTGAGCTTAGCCTTGTCTTTTAATCATGGCATTCATCTTTAGTACCTAAGGTGGGGCTCAAAGTATTTGAGATAACGACAGATTAGACCGGAGCATATTAAAGAAATTTAGAATTGTTATACCTGTTTAATAGTTGCTGGTCATTACCTGTTCTCAATATTGGTTTATCTGATCTGTGCCATGCGCCCTTTTTTGCTGTACATATTAAAGACTGGTTTGGGATTTTGCAGTTTGCTGTGCCCTAGCACTTGGTGGTGTTTTGCCTGGGAGATTTATTAGAAAACCACTGGCCTTGAGCTTACTCTGGTATTTGGGCTCTTCACTGGTGTGACCCCTGTACTTTGGGAACCAACAGAGAAAATTAACAATTACACTGTTTCCTTCTCCTCCAAGAGCCAATCAGTGGTGGATACACAGAATGGCACCTCCATCACCTTATTCTGTGTGGCAGATGTTTTCTCCATGTTATTAGGGGAGGAAGAAGCTTCTCCTAAGAGGGAGCAGGATTGAGAATCAAAAGGCAGCCTGTTCTGCAGCAGCGCAGTCATGAGAACAAGATGGGGAAGGGATGGAAATCACAAATGAGTCACAAACCACCTGATCCCTGTCTCTAAGTGAGTGGTGAGAAATGTGAAACTATTTCAGCCGCCATCTGGGTGAGCTAATTATCAGCTGGCTGCTCTGATACCAGGATATTGGGGCAAATAGTCAGGAATTAGAGGGTAAGGAAGCCCAGCAGCTGGGGTTTCCTCCTGGCGCTGTGTCCAGACACATCCCTGCAGTGTCCCGGAGCCACTCCCCACCCCCCAACTGCTCCAGCCAGGGCTGCAGGGATCGATCCTTCAGCCTCACAGCTCCTCTTCCCTGTGATGCCCCTCAGATGTGCACAGCCACTCTGCTCCGAGCCCCACGGCCATGGGGTGCCATCGGTGATGGCGACCTGACACCCCCCTAGTTCTACTGCCGTGTGCTCATGAGTGCATGGGCGACTGCTGACGATGTGTCTTCCAAAAACCAATATTTGGGTGTGTGGTCTCAATGCTATTTTGATGATAATAGAATCACCCACACCAGCCGTACACCCGCACTTTGACTTAAAGATACTCCAGCACTGGTGAAATCACAAGCTTATTGCACAGCCATGTGCATACTCCTGGCCTATCCTGGTTTGAGCCTGGTCGGCAGCCAACCACCATGCAGCAGCTCTCTCTCCCTTCTCCTCCGGCAATAAAAAGGACAGAGAGGCAGGCTTGGGGTTCGAGATAGGACTGGGATGGGGAAAAATCACCCTTTATGGTCAAAAGCAAAAGGCAGACTCGTTAGGGGAAGAAAAAAGAACATACATTTATTACAGACACCAACAACACATAACAGAGTAGGACAGTGAGAAGCATTGCCACATCTTGAGAACACCTTCTCCCCACCCCTCCCTTCTTCCCGGGCTCAGCTCTGCTCCCGATATCTCTACCTCCTCCCCCAGTGGTGCGGGGGCAGGGAATGGGGGGTGCAGTCAGCGCTGCCACTTCCTTCATCTTTGGTGAATGGAGTTTCCGGAACTTGTTCCTCCTGCTCCATCGTGGTCCCCCTCTCACAGGAGACAGTCCTCCACAAACTTTCTCCAACATGAGTTCCTCCCATGGGCCACAGCGTTCCCCACACTGCTCCGTCATGGGTCACTAACTTTCTCCGACTGGATTCCCTCCCACAGCTGCAGCCCTTCCCGAGCTACTCTGGCGTGGAACACCCCCGCATGCTGCGATCCTCCCAGTGCTGAATTACAGCAGTGGGGCTGCCTTTTCCCACGAGACCCCAGCGTTCTTCGGGCACAGCACCTAGATTGCCCAGGCGGAAGCCACAGACCATAAATCAGTGTCTGCTCCACTGTAGATCTTCATGGGTGGCAGGGGGGGCCGCCCTGCCATCTCACCACAGGATACAGAGGGGTCTCTGCTCCGGCACACCTCCCCCCTCCTTTCTTCCTCTGTTCCTCCACTGACCTTGGTGTTCATGCAGCTGCAGCAACTCCTCCTCACAAGTCCGACTGCCCGTCACCACGTCCCTTCTTAAATACGTTATCGCAGAGGCGCAGCCGATTGGCTCAATTTCCCAAACAGAAGTGGAGCTGACGTGGAGCTGGGGGAGCTTCGAGAAGCTTCTCCCAGGGGGCCGCCCCGATAGCCCCCTCCACTGCCACCAAAAAAAAACCCACCACTCACTCAACCCAGGACAGCCACACAGCCGCAGATGATGTCTTAGCATCAAAACCTGCCATGTACCTGCTCCTGGCCTATCAGATACTACGGCATCAGGACTTCACAAACACCCACACAACCCACAGACCTCTTCCTGCTGTAGCACCTAATCGGTCACAAATGACTTTGCAAACACCTACATACGATGGGAGCTTATTCGAGGCCTACCAGCATCTCAGGCAATGCCTTCTTCTCCAGGGTGACATCGCTGATGCCTGCAGAACCCCTTCTGACTGGGCAGATGAGGTGCTCCACGGGCGTGCTTCTCTTAGAGTGTGCATTTGAAGACAGAGCCCAGAAAGCCAAAAATGAATATTGTAGCAGACAGAGAATATGGCAATGAGCCTTTCGAGGGCTGTTACAAGCCAGACCGGAAACGCGTGGAATCATAAATGATCTGTGATCCCCTTGGGTTAAATTAAGGTGAAATGACACCAAATGACCGGTTAAAATGTTTTACTTGTGGTAGAAACAACTTAATCTTGGGAAAGCATAGCAAGAAGTATGGCCTCTTATTGATAAACCTCTAAGAAAGAAAAGGAAGGAAGTAAAAGAAAAGGAAGAGAGAAAAAGAGTCAGAGTATCTGGATCATCAACACGAGTTCCATCATTGTGTCAGGTCTGGTAATCTTTAGTGGGGTTGCACCCCCAGAAAAGTTTTCTGTTGCCTTTTAAGTTCACTTTATCTGCGGATTTGCATACTAGATGAGAAGAGGCGGGTTCTTCTCAAACTTATTTCCATGAGAGATGAGGAAAAGGTGGAGCATGGATTCCACATGTGCGTGGAGAGGGGATGGGTTGCATTAACCATTTTGTCCAGTTGAATTGGTGGTCATGTTCTCCCCCAGCAACATTTACTTTTTCCCCAGTTGTGGGGGGACCTCAGCTGGACTGAGGCCCTGGGAAGGAACAACTTCGACCTTGAAAGGATTCCAAACTACCCCTGAGAGAGCAAGCAAGAACAGGAGGAGCTGCAAGATAAGCAAGCTTATCGACCACAGTAAGAGTGCATAGCAACTCTGAACCAATAAGAAAAGAGACATGTCGGAAGAACTGTTAACCCTGTACTTGGAACTAGTTTTAGGTGGATAGAGATACTAGAAAGCTTGGGAGCCTGAACTTTTGAACTCTTTATCTTACTACGCTTGCGTGTTAAGCTTATGCATATTAACTTCTCCACCCTGGCAAGAGCCAGGGTTCATTGCCATGAACATGTGATGTATGAACACCTACATGAAGGGGCGTGTTGGTAGGCAGTCTGGAAAATCTGTACACCCTTTAGAAAAAGTATAAAGGAACAAAGGAGGAGCGCAATAAGGGCTTTGTGGGGTATTTTGGGCTTTTTGTTTTGGGGCTTTGGTGTTAACTTGCTTTAAAGAAGAATCTGTCTTGTACTTTTGTCCGTCTCAACCATAGTTTTGTCCATCTCGATCGCAACACCCAGTTTTTGCTTCTTGGGCAATTATCCAGCCTTTAGCTCCATCTGGGGCAAGATATTCCACTCTTTTCCATATTTTGGCTCTTCTTCAAGGGTATAGTCATTAGCAAGGCCCACATCATTTATCAAGCTCCTAATTTAAAGTGTAAGCATTAACCTGAACATATGGTTTGACTCAGGTTATATATCCCAGCTTAGATTCTTCTCTAGAGATCTTGGCAATACAACTGCAAGGCAGTGGAGCTGCGTACCCTTTGATATACTCTGTGCTTCCCTGGGCAGATAGTTTGTTCCTTAGACTAAGCACAAAGGCCACAAGTTGCCCTTGAGTTTTTCTGTATCAGTGAATGTTTGAGGCATTAACTCCTTCAGTTCCTCATAAAGGCAACGAGCTAAATCTCACTAGGATGGTGGGAGTTGACCCATGAGCGACACATAGAGCTGTCAGGGCTCTTCAAGATGTCCACATCTGAGCTGGCCTCATGCACTCCTCGCATACACAAGGGTGTTCAGAGACACAAGTTCTTCTCTTGCAGACACACGGGCAGTGCACTGTATCAGTCGTAGTGTTTCTCAGGCCTCCAGTTGTCACTTCCAGAGGCTGGTGGGCACCTCATCCCTGAGGTGATCATCCTGCTCTGCACTCATCGGAGGTGCCCCAAGACATGAAGAACAGACACAGAGACCTCAGTTCAAGGAAGCGCATCCCAGCGCTGCAATCAGGTAGATTCCCAGGGGACATTATTCTCAAAGTGAAGTGACTTTGAGACACTGTCTGCCCCACAGACATTCATGGGATCCCCAGCAATAACTGATAGTGTTTGACTTCACTAATGTTCATCTCCCCACATGCACACAATTTTCACACTTATGACTCATCTCTACCATGCAAACATGGATTGATCTACTCATTTGGTGTCCCTCTGTGGAGGGATAAACAACCTCTTTGAGCTGGGCTGAGAGACCAGTGCTGGAAATGTGTGACGATTGCCCTGGGACAGCTTTCCTGGGGTGTCCAGAGCACACGGGCAGAGAGCAGGTCCTGCTCTGATGGTCCTTCATGTCTCTCCCAGGAGAGGCCTGGCTGTGCGAGGACACAGCTGTGTGCCTCAACCTTGCACACTCACACACGTTAGGGGTACAGCAGTGCTTTACTTTGCCCAGCACTTCCAAGCCCAGACATCCCAGCCTTTCCAGCTCTCCCCACTCCCCAGCCTTCTCCCCATCCGAGCAGAGCAGCCCAGTCTGGTCTGGCCCCACAGCAAGGAGGAGATGGAGGTCAGTGGCAGTGTCTCTCCTGCTGTTGTGGCCTGGAGATCCCCTCCCAGGGGCCTGCAGCCCCCCGGGCCAGCCCCGCTACCCAGGACAGCGCAGAGTCCTGGCCCTGGGACTCCTCAGGCAGCTCCTGCTGCCCCAGCCAGAGGGCACCCTGCCCTCAGCTGGCACCCACAGCAAAGAATTTCTCTTTCCATGTCTCCCCTCCATGCACACGGTGTCCTGCTCTTCTCCCAGGACATCCCACCTCTCCACAGGACCTTTCCTCAAGGTGGCCACATCTGTGCTGGCCTGGACAGCCAGTTCTGCACCCGCTTTCCATGCTCTCCGCAGCCCCTGAGCTGCTGGTGCTGCTCTGCAGAGCAAGTGGGCTTGCCTGGGGTCACAGGGTGACTCCATGGGGCTGTTCTGGTCAGGCTGGGAGGCAGACCCTGTTCAGGGACATCACTGCCACTGACTGCCTCCCACAGAAGCTCTTACATGGCCTTAAGGGATACCCTTCCCTATTGCCAACACCTCAAGATGTGTTTGGGTGCTGCAGTGGATCCAATTGACAAAAATACACTGGTAGGAAAACAAATCACCAGGTTTCTTTCCCTGTGCCTGCTGTGTCCCTTGGGGGTGCAGAGCCCTCACTCAGCACTTCACACCCAGATTTAGTACTTCAGACATGGGTCCCTCCACCTTGAACACATTTGTGATCAGTGGGCTCCTTTCACTGCTGACTTCCTAGCATGTTGTCCCTGCAGACCACCTGCACTCTTCTGGCAGCTCCTGATTCCTTACAGAAAAAAAAGCCCTTCTTCTGCCATCAGTCCTATCACATGCTGTAGAGCCCCAGGCAGGTTAACTGGAGACCATTTACCATCTGTGTGGGTGCTGTCCAAAAAGTAACACCTGAGCCATTCCTCAGTCCCTGCAAGACCATACTGGGAGCCATCACACTGAGCCCATGGGGAAACAAGCAGAGAAACAGTCTTCTTTGGAGTTTATTCCTTGGACATTATCTTTGGAATAAAAATTAAAAGCCTTTGGGCACTGCTCAGAGGACATTCCCTTTTGTGATGGAAATGCTGTTACAGATGCCAGCTTGCTCAGAGATCTGCTGTGCAGGGACTCTGTACACAGCAGCTGCCTCTGCAGCTCCAGGCAGGGTCTTGGAGGAGAAGCCTCAGGCAAAAAAAGTCACTGCAGGGTCTTTTTTAATGTATAATGCACAGAGCACATGGAAATTCATTTACACTGTCTCTGGATCAAAGCAGACAGGTAGATAATAATTTTGAAATGGTATGAATAATGAAAATTCTTTATGGACAGCAGGTGGCTTTCCTTGCGGCCAGCATACACCGCTGTCTTGTATGGTGTCCCCCGTAATGCCCAGGCTCTTCTCCTCAGGGTCCCTGCTCAGCTACTCAGGTCCAAGCCTGCCCTGAGAAATGAGGAGATTATTCTTCCTCCTAATGCAGGACTGGCCACTTCTTGTAAACTTCAAGAGGTTTCTGTTGGCCGGAATCCCAGAGTTTCTCAGGTTTCCCTGGGCTGAAGCTCCACTTGGTCAGCTGTTAGTGCCTCTGTGCAGATAGCTCACCTTGATGGTGGTGGTGTCTCTCATGTAATAACAGCCTGAGGAGCTGCAGGGCTCTACAGCCCCAGGTAGGAATTGCCATCAACACAATCTTCAAAACACCAAATGAGATTGAAAAGCAAGCAAAGTCAGGGTCAGTGGAGAAAGGGTAAATGGGTGTTGAGCTGTTTGTATGTTAGACCGTGTTAGTGGAAAATATATACCTGTATAGAGACTGAAATAATAAGGATCTCTCCAGAGGCTGGTATTAGGTTCTCAAAGCTGCCTGGGAGCTGGGTCCAGAATTCCCTCATCCCCCCAGTTCCTCCACACAAAGACAAGCACACATACACGCAAATGACTCTCTCCAGCACAGCAGTCACAGAACCGCTGAGCCTGGAATGCAGTCAGATTCTACCTCCTCTGTCCTTCATGCTCGGTTTCTGTCAGGAGCTTCCTTCTCATCCATGCCAGCCTCCTGCCACCTTTTCTTGACTTCCTGCATGTCTGGGTGGACCATTTTGAAGCTTGAAGTGGAAATCATTAACCATCAAACAGCTCCCTACACCTCTTTCTTCTTCAGGGCTGTATCCCATGGGATTCTTCCAAGCAGGTCCCTCAGCAGGTCAAAGCCTGCTCTCCTGCATCCTGCCCCTTGCTTTCTTCCCTTCTCTCAGCATCCTATACTCTACTTTCTCACCCTTGGTTGTTACATCCCTGACCCTTGTCAGGAAGATGTCACCAGTGAGCTCCAAAATCCTCCTGGGTGGCTTACACCTCTTCAGAAGAGGCAGTTGGGATAGTTTACATCTGCCATGAGTCTGCCATGTCATGCAGACATGAAGCTCCTTCTAATTGTCTGAAGAAGGCCTCATCTACCTGATCAAGAGGTCTGGAGCAGAAATCCACCCATCCTCCCACAGTGCTGCCCAAGTTGTTCTGCCCTCTGATCCTGGCCTATCAGCTCCCAGCTAGCTCACTGTTAGTCCCCAGCCAGAGCTCCATGCATTCCTGCTGCTCTCTCACACCATGGAAAACCCCCCCTCCAGATCCAGACCTATGGTCTTATCAGTACCTGACTCTAAGACACCACATTTTCTCCAGGTGCTGCTTTAGGCCACTTTCTCCTCTGAGCAACCAACTCACAGATCCTCTGGGCTCACCAGGCTCTAGTCCAGACATAGGTTCTCTAAATACCTGGCTCCCAGGACTCGCCTAATTGATGGTTAATTTGGTTTGATGTGCATTAGTGGTTCCACCCAATGACATAAGCACCAACATGACACATGCACACAGCCTGATCTCTCCAGTTGCTGGCCCACCAGGTGCATGAGCCCCTTTGACTCGTGATTCCCACTCCAGGGATGGGCCCTTGGACCTCTATCCGTACCAAGAGCAGACATCTCCTCACCCCAGAAAGTTGTGGTGGATGGAATTTCATAAGAAGACAGGACAGACTGGAGTCATCAGTTCCATGGTGTGCATAAACCAATATACTGACCAGCCACACATGACCAGCTCCTTTCATCCCCTTTTCCCCCTGTTTTCCGATGCTTCTTTCTCCCCAAACCACCTTGGTCCTTCCCTTTCCCTACCTTTGGTTCTTTCCTAGGCATGCCACAGCAAGCCTGGCACAATCCCCTGTGCTCTCTCTGGCATCCCATAAGGACTCTCAGACCCCCAGAGGCAGAAACCCCCACCATCAGTCAGCAAGGTCACCCTGGGAGGCTCCTCTGATTGACCCACTTGTTAAATGTCATACCCAGATATTTTGGACCTCTCTGTGAACAAGTATTTTTCACTTTGGGTTTTAAATTGTTTCTCTGAAAACAGGGTGATTCCTGTCCTAAGAAATGGATATTATTTTTGTTTGTGGAAGTTCTACAGATTAGGTCAGATAAAAATATCCATGGATGTTATATGTGAAAAGGAGCACAGTTTGTCTGACCATGACCAGGTCCTGATGACATCGACTCCACGAGGCATTTACTGGCACTGATCACACATGAGAAGGAGCATAACATACATCTACCCTGATCACCTGGTAAGTCCTCTTCAGTCCCGTCCACCTCTGTTTCTGTGTTCCCTCCCTCAAAGTCTTTGTCATGTACACAAGCCCCAGTGAAAAAGATTTTAAAGAGTCGGAAGTGCAAGCCAGGCTGACAATAACCATTTTTCAGTGGTTAAAACACACTGAATATGTCAAGCAGCAGTCATACCCTGAGATTAAAGACACCCTGGAGTATTTGAGGGCACATCATAAGAAGGATGAGCAGGCACCTGTATTGGGCTTACATGGCAAGGTTTTTTGGTAGCAGCGGGGAGAGGGGCATGCAGGGGTGACTTCTGTGAGAAGATGCCAAAAGCAGCTCCATCATGTCAGATGTGGGGTGCATGGGGTGAGCTGAACCCTGCTTGAGCCCAAGGGCTTCCAGCTCTGGATGAGATGCCCACATTGCCTCAGCTGTATTCCTGCCCTGCACAGGGGAAACAAATTCCTTCTTTATCCCTCCCTATGCATCCTTTTTTTGGTTTTGGACAGGAAAATTAGATTTTCCAGACAGACGCACTGACAGCTTTATCAGGCCAGACCATGTTTTAATTAGTTTCTCTCCACTGTTGGGAGAGGTACATTGGTGATGACTTCAGCTGACTTCAGAGAACATTCCCCAGGGGTGGCCCCGCTGCTTTTTGGGAGCTGTCAGCCCTCGAGCACCAGGGATCTCTCAAGGGACAGCAGCGGGGTAGAGAAAGTTGTGCCTTGGGATGGGCCGGGCTCCAGTGGCAGGAGGAGCTGATGGCAAGTGGGAAGCACTGGAGAGAGACAGCTCTGCCCGGGAGCAGCATCTCTGCGGAGCACGGCAGGGCTGAGGGCACTGCCCACGGGTGACAAGGGGAGAGGAGAGAAGTGAGAGGGATGTAAGACAGTGTGGAGTGGGAGGATGCTGAGAGTTCACTGGGGGACAAATCATCACAGCTCCTAACACGGTAAGTCTCTGGCTGCCGGTGGGAACTGGAAGAGTCTCTGGGAGGGTCCTTCTAGAGCTGGCACATGCCAGGGCTGATGCTCTCTGGAGCAGTGATTATTTGCCGAGCAGTCGGGGGGATGGGGCATGTCATCTCCCTTTTCCTGGGCACGGCTGCAGGAGCGTGAAGCTGGGTGTGCAGCCAGGGGCACCCCGGGCTGTCCTTCATCACAATCACCCCTGGTAGGGCAGGGTCATTGTGCTGTTGAGGGGGTGAGGCATGGGTCAGGGCTGCCCACAACTCCTGCTGACAGCCTGGACTGCTCTGGGGGGAATCCTAGCAAGATGGGAAAAAAGGGAGGCTTCACTTTCAAGGGAAGGAGCCTGTGCTTTCAGTTTGCTACTCTGGGTTGGCTGGGTAGAGCAGCAAGAAGCTGGAGGGACTCTCACTGGTTTGGAGAAGGTACTGACAATGCAGATCTGTTTCACTGAGAGGTGAATGAGTCTGGGAGCATCAGAGCAATCCCTCACAGCTTACAGATCACCAGCATCACCAGCAGCAGGCTTGGCAGGTTTTCTCTGCCATTCCTACCTGAATTTTGAAGCACAGAGACGTTCCTGGACAGTGCCCTGCCCCAGGAGGTGTCTGCAGGGCAGAGCTGAGCACGCAGCAGCTGGGATGGGGTCTGTGCGTGCAGGAGATGGGAACCAAAAAACAGGCTGCCAGCAGGCACAGCTCCAGGCAGCAGAGATGTGGGCAGGGAGTGAGATTTTTAACAGAAATGCTGTTTCAGGGGATCTACTGGCACCTCCGGCCATGCCCTGCAGCGCAGGTCCCTTCCCCTGTTGTTTGAAAATGGGTGAAGAAAAAACAGTTGTTTAGGGTAGCATAAGAACTTAAGCAATCAGTCGAACACCTGCAACACGTTG
>NW_024881277.1:5371302-5471264 GCF_018691265.1 Tyto alba | reverse complement strand
GCGTCTGCTCATGGCATGGCTGGCCCCAGCCCTGGGGCTGATGGGGAGGCTGAGAGCCCTCTGTGCCCCAGGAGCTGCTGTGACCTTCCGAGGGGCTGGGGCTGTGGGGTGAGTGCCCAGAGCTCTGCAGCACCCTGCGCTGGGCAATGCCCTGGGGCCAGCCAAGACTGGGATGTTGTACTGGGCTGGGATGGTCTGGGGAGAGTGTGGTGGGCATGGGGAGTGCTGGGGAGGTGCTGGGCTGGTGTGGAAAGTGCCTTGGAGAGAAAAACACCAGTGTACATCTTATACTGTGTGAAGATGCAGGGTGAGCACTCACACCAGGGGATTTGTGGTGCGGAGCCAGGGCTCATGACAGGGATCAAAGATATGAAGGCAGAGGAGAGAGGGTGCCACTTTGTGCTCTTGGTGGCATGGCCAGACTGGAAAGGTGGCCCAGGACATTCATCACCCCCCAGCCTATCTAGCTGGTCATTTCCAGCACTGGCTGCTCACCCAGGTTTATGGGTGAGCGTTGCTGCTAAACCATCTCCATCCTCCTGCTGGTCTCAGTGCCTGTATGGGGGGACCAGCCAGCCCTGCCCGGCCTCTCTCCTGGTGCAGACCCTGGCAGACTGAAGAGAAGGGAGGTCTGTGAATGCCCCACATGGGACACAGCTGGGGCTGGGAGAGTGTTGGATACTGAGGGAGCCTGCAAATAGTATGTTATGAGGTTATGTCTTGCTGGATCTACGGGGGGGGACAATGAACTGATTGCTCTCACTGGCATCATAATGGGGAAAACTTACCCTGACAACAAGTAGGCTGGGGGTGTTTAAGAAGCTGGGAGGGGACACAACTGGGACAGCTGACCTCAGCTAACCAAAGGGATGGTCCATACTGTATGACAGTGTGCTCAGTAATAAAAAATACAGGTAAAGCATAAGGGAAGATATTTGTAGTGACAGAGCTTGTCTTCCCAAATAACCTCTGTGCATGATGAAGCCCTGTTTTCCTGGAGATGGCTGAACACCTGCCTGCCTGTGAGAAGTAGTGAATGAATTTCTTTATTGTGCTTGACACTTGTACACAGCTTTGTTTTATTTATTAAACTGTCTTTACCTCAACCCATGAGTTTTCTCACTTTCACCCTTCCAATTTTCTCCCCCCTCCCACTGGGGAGGAGTGAGTGAGTGGCTGTGTGAGCCTAAGCAGTCTACTGTGATTAGTCCACAACATCTCAGCCTCTCTAGATCTCCCTGGATGGCAACTCTGCACTCCAGCATATTGACCCTTACTTCCACAATTCAGTGGCATCTTCAATCTTAGTGAGAGTGCACTCTTTCAGTTCTTCCATGTCCTTGGTAAAGATGTTTGCCAGGACAGATCCCAGGGTGAACACTTGCAGTACTCCATGTGTTACTGATCTGCCTGCAGAGAAAAATTCATTCACCATGAACTTCTGAACCCCACCATCAAACCAGCCATCCAGACTGTAATGTCCTTACTTGGGCATCTGGCCAGGCCCAAAGAGTAGTGGTGAATGGAGTTCAATCAAGCTGGTGGCCGGTCACAAGTGCTGTTCCCCAGGGATCAGTATTGGGGCCAGCTCTCATTAATATCTTTATCAGTGATCTGGATGAGGGGATCAAGTCCACCATCAGTAAGTTTGCAGACAACACAAAGTTGTGCTGGAGTGTTGATGTGCTGCAATCTAGGAAGGCTCTACAGATGGGTCTGGACAGGCTGGAGTGATGGGAAAGGCCGATTTTATGAGATTAAAGAAGGCTCATTGTCAGATCCTGCACTCTGGGCACATCCACCCCATGCAAGGCTACAGGCTTATGCAAGAGTTGCTGAAAAGCTGCCCATCAGAAAAGGACCTGGGGATGTTGGTTAACAATTGGTTTAAAATGAGACAACAGAGTGCCCAGGTGGTCAAGAAAACCAATAGCATCCTGCCTTATATTAGAATTTCTGTGGCCAGCAGGATTAGGGCAGTGATCATCCCTCTGTACTCAGGCACTGTGAGGCTGCACCTTGAATAGTGGGATCAGTTTTGGGCCCCTCATTACAAGAAAGACATTGAGGTGCTGCTGCTGTCCGCAGAAGCATATTGAAGGTGCTGAAGTCCTATGAGGAGCAGCTGTGAGAACTGGGGCGTTTAGCCTAGAGAAAAGGAGGCTCAGGAGAGACCTTATCGCTCTCTAGAACTACCTGAAAGGAGGTTGTAGTGAGGTCTGGGTCAGTTTCTTTTCCCATGTAACAAGTGAAAGGACAGGAGGAAATGGCCTCAAGTTGATTCAGGGCAAGTATAGATTGGATATGAGGAAACATTTCTTCACTTGAAGAGTTTTCAAATGTTGGAACAGGCTGCCCAGGAAAGTGGTTGAGTCACCATCCCTGGAAGTATTTCAAAGACATGTAGATGTGGCACAGAGGGACCACATTTAGTGGTGGGCTTGGCAATGTGATAATGGCTGGATATGATGAACTGAAGTGTGTTTTTGTACCTAAATGATTCTATGATTCTGTGACTGCCAGGGAAGATGGGGAGTGAGGCATGGCCTGTTTAATGTGGCTCACATATATGGAGCTCCTCTCTGGGACACTTCAGGTTGGTGCTTGTCATAAAATCACAGAATCACAGAATGGTTTGGATTGGAAGGGACCTTTGCAGATCATCTGGTTCCAACTCCCTGTGTTGATGATTAATTTCTATCACTTTGTTTGTTTATTTGTTTTTGGGTTTTTGTTTTTGTTTTTGTTTTTTTTCTGATTCTTCAGTGTTTTTCAGAGTAGTCACAGAAAAATAGCAAGTACACCAAAAGAGATGCTGTGTGAATTACCAGTGAAAATCAGGTGAGCTACCCCCATGCCTGTGACTCCCTGGCAAGGAGTCTGTCCTGAGAAGGGGATCCAGCCTCTGCCACTCTCTGGAGAGGGAAATCAACAGTGCCCATGCCTCCTGGGGACACAAAAGGAGACTTTTACAAGAGCAGCCTTCATGTGAACTGCTTTGGAAGGGCGACTTGAGGATGGCTTACATTGCAAATACTGATTGAATTGACATTGACCACCATGTCTACAACACAAGCAGAGTGCTACCTTGCACTAATTTACACTTGGTCAGGTTAATTCTCTTTCTTTCTTTCCTTCTTTCCTTCTTTCCTTCTTTCCTTCTTTCCTTCTTTCCTTCTTTCCTTCTTTCCTTCTTTCCTTCTTTCCTTCTTTCCTTCTTTCCTTCTTCTTTCTTTCTTTCTTTCTTTCTTTCTTTCTTTCTTTCTTTCTTTCTTTCTTTCTTTCTTTCTTTCTTTCTTTCTTTCTTTCTTTCTTTCTTTCTTTCTTTCTTTCTTTCTTTCTTTCTTTCTTTCTTTCTTTCTTTCTTTCTTTCTTTCTTTCTTTCTTGCTTTCTTGCTTTCTTGCTTTCTTTCTTTCTTTCTTTCTTTCTTTCTTTCTTGCTTTCTTGCTTTCTTTCTTTCTTGCTTGCTTTCTTTCTTTCTTTCTTTCTTTCTTTCTTTCTTGCTTTCTTTCTTGCTTTCTTTCTTTCTTCTTTCTTTCTTGCTTGCTTTCTTTCTTGCTTGCTTTCTTTCTTGCTTGCTTTCTTTCTTGCTTGCTTTCTTTCTTGCTTTCTTTCTTGCTTTCTTGCTTTCTTGCTTGCTTGCTTGTCGGGGGCAGCCTGGTCTCTCCTTCTAGCAGCGAGACTAGAGCTGATTAGGAAGGACGTGCTCAACTTGGCGTCTCGTAACTTGCACAATCTGTAAGCAGACTGTCACAACCCTGAAGCCAAGGACGATTTATTCCTGGAGGGCTGGTTTCGTAACTAAAGATAAGCTTGTGCTATAGAAACAAGATGTAGGAGTAGAAGTTAAACAAGAGGAAGAATGCTGTGAGCTAGCAGAAAATTAACTGCAGAAAAAGTCAAGCTGACCTTAGACAGTTAGCCAATCATGAGCTCAATTTTTGCAATATGTATTAGGTGATTAACCATTGTGCCAATCAGCTTAAAACACATGTCTCTCTTTGTCTGTTTGGAATATAAAAGCGGTTGTTGTGTTCAATAAAGTGGATCCTGACTTGCATCGAGCTGGGTCTCCGTCTCTCAATCGCGGCAAATTGGTGACCCCGACGTGATTCGGGATTAAGAACCACCTATCTGCGTGGCATGCTGCGAGTCCCACAGAACTTTGAATGAGCTGCTGAAAGGAAGCAGGAGCCGGCATTAAGAATCCCTCCGGAGTTGTGAGGTGAGCTGTGGGAGACATGGGAAGTCAAGTTTCTTCCCCAGAGAGGGACGTATATGAACTTATGAAAGCCCTTCTTAAAGAGCATGAAAAGAATCTCTCTGGGCAAGATCTTAAGGCTATGCTCAAGTGGGTACAAGTGAAAATCCCCACTGTAACTGCTTGCAGTATATTTACGACTGAGCTTTGGGATGATGTGGGAGTTAAGCTGTGGGACGCGGCTACAACAGGGAATGCTGAAGCACAGCGCATGCTCCCGTGGTGGAGGACTATCTTTGAAACTCTGAAGGCTCAGGAGACTGTTAAGAATAAAGACACTAAAGACAGGAAAGGTCTCCCGGTCGATAAGAAGACCTCGGAGTCTCCTGAGGTGGGTGCCGCCGAGTACCCCTCAGAGGATGATCCTTTTGATCCAGGACCAGTGGACCCAGAGGAGGAGCCAGATCTCTACCCTCCCGATCCCCAGGACGTATGGGCAAATATTAAACGACAAGCCTTAGAGCGCCAGATAGATAATGTGGAAGCGCGGGGGGCGGTGGCGGCAGCGAAATGGCGGCGGCGGCGGCGGTCGGGCGCGCAGTGCCGGCGTGGCGGCGGCGGCTGCTGTGCCTCTGTGTGTGCGCCGCGCTGCTGCTGCCGGCGGCGCGGGGCCTCACCGAGGGGCTGTACTGCGGCCGCCGGGTGTGCTACGAGGTGCTGGGCGTCAGCCGGCAGGCCAGCAAGGCGGAGATCGCCCGCGCCTACCGGCAGCTGGCCCGCAAGTACCACCCCGACCGCTACCGCGGGGAGCCGGCCGCGCTGGGCGGCGGCCCGCAGGCGGCACACGAGAAGTTCCTCCTCATCGCCACCGCCTACGAGACGCTCAAGGTGAGAGAGCGGGGACCGCCGCCGCGGCCGGAGCCGCTCCGGATGAAGAAATGCGCAAAGATTATGACTACATGTTGGATCATCCTGAAGAGTATTACAGGCATTATTATCACTACTACAGCAGGAGATTGGCACCGAAAGTGGATGTCAGAATAGTGATTCTGGTTACGGTGATCTCCCAGGCTAAATGGCCCCCACAATGGCCTCTGGCCAATGTTTCTCAGACCTTAGCAGGGATTGGAGGTGCTGGAAATAGTCACCAGAGCCTAGAGCTCATTCAGATACTGGGCCCGGAGGGGCATGTGGCCTCTGTTAAGCCCTTTGTGCTACCTGTGCCTATGATCTTATGGGGACGTGATGTACTGTCACAATGGGGAATGGCTATTCAAACGCATTTTTAGGAGGGGCCATTGAGGTGCGCGACACCCTGAGATTAACCTGGAAAACTAATACCCCTGTCTGGGTGGATCAATGGCCCCTGCCGCTAGAAAAGCTTCGCGCCCTGGAAGAATTAGTTGATGAACAGTTATCCAAAAGACATGTTGTGCCCTCTGTAAGCCCCTGGAATTCACCTGTTTTTGTGATTAAAAAACAAACTGGCAAGTGGCGCTTGCTCCATGACCTCAGAAAAATTAATGACGCTATGGAAGACATGGGAGCCCTGCAACCAGGGCTCCCTTCTCCCACAATGATCCCCCGGGACTGGTCTCTGACAGTCATTGACCTCAAGGACTGCTTTTTTAATATCCCTTTGCATCCAGAAGATTCTCCTAAATTTGCTTTTTCAGTTCCAAGCGTCAACATGCAAGCTCCATTGCAGAGATATCAGTGGGTTGTGCTACCACAAGGAATGAAAAACAGTCCCACGATATGCCAATGGTATGTAGCCAAGGTCCTTAGCCCTGTTAGAACAAAGATGCCCTGCGTTTTATTGTACCATTATATGGATGATATTCTAGTGGCAGCACAACATCACGAAGTCATGGAGGAAGCTGTAGCCCTTGTCATAACTGCTGTTAATTCAGCAGGTCTTTGTGTTGCGCCGGAAAAGGTTCAGAAAATACCACCATGGAAATATCTAGGCTGGCGCATACGGGCTCAAACTATAGTCCCACAGCCTTTACTAATTCAAGCAGATGTGAGGACTTTGCATGATGTGCAGAAGTTGTTGGGAACAATTAATTGGGTCCGACCTTTGCTAGGAATTTCCAATGCAGATTTAAGTCCTTTATTCGACCTGCTTAAGGGGAGCACAGACTTATGTTCCCCTCGCGCTCTCAACCCTGCAGCTGTTGATTCCTTACAAAAAGTTGCTACAGCTATTACCTTAAGACAGGCACATCGATATGCCCCTGAGTTACCTTTCCTTTTAATCATTTTGAATCCTGCTCGACAGCCTCATGCCTTGATATTTCAATGGGACTTGCAGGAGTCTGACCCGTTGCTTATCATTGAATGGGTATTTTTACCGAATCAACCCACGAAAACCATCTCAACACAGCATGAAATGTTTGCATCCTTGATTGTCCGTGCCAGGCGGCGCTTGTTAATGTTGTCTGGAATGGACTTCACTTGTATTTATTTGCCTATGGTCAGTGATTATTTGCAGTGGCTTCACCAACAATCGGAAGCCTTCAGTATAGCGATAGCTGGTTATACAGGCCAACTTACTTCTCACCCACCTTCTCATAAATTGTTTAATGCTAATTTCCAGCTTGTACCTAGACCAAAGAGGAGTGACCAGCCTTTGCAAGCTCTTACTGTTTTTACAGATGGATCTGGGAAGTCCCACAAATCTGTTATTCCTCTGGTGGGACGACCAGCGCAAACAATGGGAATCGGATATAAAGACAGTGCCGGGTTCCCCCCAAATCGTGGAACTGACTGCCGTCGTCCGAGCCTTTAGAAAATGGTCTACACCGCTTAATATCATCACTGATTCAGCTTATGTTGCAGGGATTGTTGAACGAGCTGAGGCGTCTGTGTTACGAAATGTCTCACATTTTGCATTATTTGCTTTGTTACAGGAGCTTATTTTTCTTTTAGATTCTCGCATTCATTCCTATTTCATTATGCATGTCAGATCTCACACTTCCTTACCTGGCTTTATAGCGGAAGGGAACCGGCAAGCTGACCTGCTTACATTACCGGTACAGGTACTGCCAGACCGCATAGCACAAGCAAAACTCAGCCACGCTTTCTTTCACCAAAATGCTGGTGGGACTTAAGCGACAATTTGGCCTTACTACTCAGCAGGCAACCAGTATAGTTGCTGTGTGTCCCGATTGTCAAAGGCACTCATTTCCTACAATAGCAGGAGGAGTTAATCCTAGAGGATTGCAAAGTTTACAACTGTGGCAAACCGACTGTCACTCATTTTTCGGAGTTTGGTCACTTAAAATATATTCACTCCTCTATTGATACCTTTTCTGGGGCATTATTTGCCTCTTGTCATACTGGCGAAAAGGCGCGCGATGTTCAACGACATCTGCTGCGTGCTTTTGCCACTTTAGGCATACCTTCTCAAATTAAAACTGACAATGGCCCTGCATATATTTCAACTGCAATTAAAAAGTTTTTGAGTTCTTGGGGGATCAACCACATTACGGGTATCCCTCATTCCCCCACGGGCCAATCCTTAATTGAACGCTCTCATCAGTCTCTAAAACGCTTATTGCAACAACAAAAAGGGGGAGTAGGGACCGTTACCCCCGAGGAACGTCTTCAGAAAGCTTTATATGTTTTTAATTTTCTGAATTGTTCTTTGATAGACAGTAATCCTCCCATAGTCCGTCATTTTAATACGAATGCTTCGCTCGAACTGCAAATCAAGCCGCCCGTGCTGATCCGAGATCCCAGAAACAGGTACAGTCATGGGACCTTATCCCCTTATTACATGGGGTAGAGGTTATGCTTGTGTTTCTACAGAGAAAGGGCCTAGATGGATTCCCGCGAAGAGCGTACGACCTTTTCGTGAACCCCTGCCACAACCAACTGGAGGGGGCAGCTGCCTGGGGCACTGGGTTGCTAAATTCTCTCCTGCACACTGCCAACACATTTTCCCTACCACTCTGCCAAGGCAATGCTGTGGACCAGTTCTTCTGTGAAATCCCCCAGATCCTCAAGCTCTCCTGCTCAGATTACTACCTCAGGGAAGTTGT
This sequence comes from Tyto alba, assembly GCF_018691265.1. Taxonomy (NCBI): domain Eukaryota; kingdom Metazoa; phylum Chordata; class Aves; order Strigiformes; family Tytonidae; genus Tyto; species Tyto alba. The sequence goes on along the minus strand of NW_024881277.1, from coordinate 5,463,013 downwards.
GATTATTGTGGTTAGTATCTGTTTAGCTTTTGGGTGTTTTCTTTTCATTCTTTTTTCCTATGTGCAGATCTTCAGGGCCGTGCTGAGGATCCCCTCTGAGCAGGGACGGCACAAAGCCTTTTCCACGTGCCTCCCTCACCTGGCCGTGGTCTCCCTGTTTATCAGCACTTCATTTTTTGCCTACCTGAAGCCCCCCTCCATCTCCTCCCCATCCCTGGACCTGGTGGTGTCATTTCTGTACTCGGTGATGCCTCCAGCAGTGAACCCCCTCATCTACAGCATGAGGAATCAAGAGATCAAAGATGCCCTGAGGGAACTGATAACAGGATGAATTTCTGAAACAATAAATTACCTGTATTTTGTGAATAACTTGAAATGTAACTCATTACAAAGGAGGGCACAGTATGTAGGTTCTGTTGGGGTTTTGGGAGTTGATTTTTTTTGTTTGTTTGTTTTACTTTACATAATATTCTCTACGAAGAAGTGTGATTATTTGTCGCTTTTATAATTTGGCATCTATCAAGATTTGTGTGACTGAGAGACTTTGTAAATGAGGACCTATGCTCTCTTTGTGTTTAAACAAAATAAAGGATACTGCAGCGATATATTTCTCTGAGATCCTTCCTCCAAGCTGTTCTCTGGATCTACTGGGCCAGTGCTTGTGTGCAGAGGTGGAGGGGAAAATCATCTTGGCAGAACAGTGTTTCCAGGAAGCAAATGCACTTGATCTTTCCTAAGCTGCTGGTTTTAAACTTCCCCTTTCTGCTCCTGAGCCCTTTTATTGGCCTATGATCTGAGTGCTTCTGTGCCGTGGTCACAGTCCCACGATGTGGCAGTTCTGTGACCACAGGCAGGGACAGGCAGTGGGCACTTCTGTGACAGAGCTGGCCTTCAGGACAGTGTTTCCATCAGACAAGGGGATCTCCTCAGGGCAATGCAGGAAGGTTTAGGTCTTCTTCCAGAGTTGCTCTCAAGAGCATACCCAGGAAATTGCCCAGAAGAGAAACCACCAGTGAAGACTGGAAATGTGTGAATGTGCAGGGTGGGGGAACACAGCAGTGTCCTCACACATTCAGGCTCCTGTGAGAGACCTGAAGGCCCAGCAGAGCAGGGGCTGGGCTGTGCCCATGTGCGCTGGGCACCCCGGGGAAGCTGCCCCAGGGCAATCACCACAGACCAGCACATAGCAACCACCATTTCCAGCATGGTCCTCTCACCCCAGCTCAGAGAGGCTGTTTATCTGTCTTCAGAGGGACACAGAAGGATTAGGTCAGAAGTCCAAATTTGCATTGTGTGTCTCTGCTCCATCACCCTTTCTTGGCTGTCTGGCCCCTGCCTTCAAATGCACAGAATGAAAGGAGTTCCCCTGGGGAGCATCTCACCTGAGCACTCAGAAGGGGTTCTGCAAGCATGAGTGATGCTGCCCTTCAGAAGAAGGCATTTCTCACCTTTCAGAAGGCACAGAGCACATCTAGGGAGTGTGAATGCACTCAGAGGCACACATACCTTCATCTTTCACCTCTTCCAACTTCCTTTACAATTGATTGAAGCAACTAACACAGAAACAAAAGTTCTTCCTCGTAGGTACCACCTCTGCTCACAGCAGTGTCAGTGCTGGTTTTGTCACCTTTTGCACGTGCTGAGTGTTTCCCGCTGGTGGCCACATCCTAAGGTCAGTACCGGGCTGTGTGCCACCCACTTCTCTCTGCAAGATTCCCAAACTGGCAGGTCTGTGCTGAGAAGGCAGTTGCACCCTGGCTAGGGGTATTGATGTCACCTAGGGTCATCATCTCATTCCTGTCCCAGATACAGTGCTGTGGCCCCAGTGGAGTGGGCCACCTCTTCTGTGATTTCACTGGAGCTCTCCTGCAGTGACACCATGACAGTCCTGCTGTTTGCTGTCACAGCTTTCTTCTGAGATTCAGTCCTCACCTTCCTCTAAGGGTAGGCTGAGGGACTTGGGCTTCTTTAGCCTGGTAAAGTGGAGGCTCAGGGCACTGTAGCAGATGTCTGCAGCTTGAAGGATGGTTTCAGAGAAGATGGAGCTTTTCTTGGTAGTGGGAGGAGAAGGAAAGCTCCACAAAGTGCAGCTTGGAAACTTCAGTCTGGATGTGAGAGAAGGAAATCTCACTACAAGGGTTGCGTTGTGGCATAGGAGGTGCCCAGAAGGACTCTCAAAAAGCCCACAGCATTGTTTTTCAAAGAGCAGCCAGCGAGGGTGGAGAGATGTCAGTGAAGGTACAGAAATGCTGGGGTGACAGCTCGGTGGGAAAGCAAGATGGATGTCAAAATCCTGAAGGGAAAATGGTGCGTAAAGGGGACAGTAGAAGGAAGCCTGCAGTAGTGGTGGCCAAGGGCTCTGGGAGGGCTGAAAGGCCACACAGGAACAAGCTCTTTGTCCCCTTGATTATGGCAGTTGCCTCTTTCACTGAGACCTACCAGGATAAACCTTATTTTGAGGCTCTGGAATTTATTTCCTCCTTGTCCCTTCTTGGGGAAGCTGGGAGGTGTTGTGCAGTTTCCCTACACGTGGCATTGCTCACCCTCACACCCCACTGCTCCCAGGAAGAGCCCTGACCCACACATGAGGGACAGGACCTGCATTAGCAGGGCCTGGGGGGTCAGGGCTTGGTCTTTCTGCTTCATAAAACAAACCAAGGGGTTTTGCAGCCTTACAGCCACCTGCACAGTGCCTTCGCCTACCTGCAACCACAGCCTCCAATTATCTGCTCTAAAGAGTCCATGGGGAGGCTTTGTCAGTAATGGCCCTCAGTGGGGCCAATCAATGCTTCAAGGTACTTTGGGTTTTCTTCTGACTTTGACTTCTTGAGTATTTTGCTCAGTCTCCTCTCAGTATCTGAGGCTCATGGACTCGGGGCCAAATACATCATGGAGCTCATTAAAATACAGAATGTCCTAAGAAGCCATGCTTTTTCCTTTAAGTCTTGAAGACTCGTACAGATAATTGAATAAATTTTACAATGTAGTTAAGGAGGAATATTTCCAAATATATCTAATAAAAATGATTCTTCATTATAAAGAGCATTTTATATTAATTTCAGTTTAGAGAAGAGGTGATAACAACATTCTGTCTCTGATATTGATGCACAGTGTCTCCTTGGGAGGTCTGGACAGTCCCTTGGGGTCCAACATAGTATGGACAACCTGGCTCCTCATTGCCCAGTCTCACCATTTCTCACATTGGCCCCCTGGGACTTGCATCACTTCTCCTTACATCAGTCTTCTCCACTGATCTCTGCAGCTGGATCTTACAGGTCCTTTACAACAGATCCCACTGCTGTCCTTAGAGAATCGGCTGCCCACAGGCACAGAAGGGTTTTAGTTCCTTGGAAACTAAGAAATCTGAAGTGTGATATATTTTCATGACCAATAAAATAGTGATCCAGAAACATATGCTAAGTACAAGATATCTCTAATGAGTTTGCCTTCTGAGAGGGCTACTGTCAGGAGAGATAACTTAGGTAGGTAAATCCACAAAGATAGGTATAAACACAATTGAAGTGTTGACTAAGGAAACAATGAGGCTGTTGAAAGTTTTTACTCCCTAAAGTTCAAAAGAGCAACATAGGTGAGAGTTATCTGAAGGTACAAACAATAACGAAAGAAAAAGCTGGAGGATAATGGAAATGTCCGTTGCCTCCTCAGTCTGCATCTGAAAAGGTGAGGTGAGAAATGTTCATTGTATCCTGGCTTCCAGCCTAAGTAAAAGCATTGATCACCACCCTCTGAGTGCAGCCTGTGAGACAATTTCCTACCCATCTCACACACCAACCCCTCAATCTCTGTCTTGCCACTTTGTCCAGGAGAAGGATGTAGGAAACAGTGTTGAATGATTTGCTGAAGTCCAGGACAACAACATCCACTGATCTCCCCATGGCAACAGAGGATTTTATTTTGTTTAAGAAGACGATGATGTTATATTGGCATGATTTGCACTTGAGCAATCTATGCTGGATTTTCCCAATCACCTCCTTCATTTGGTTTGTGATAGTTGAAAGGTTCTTTGGATCAATCCCCAATACAGTTTTCATTGCCCCTTCTCCCAAGGCCATGATGGTTTGGAGGCTCCCCCAGCATCTGACCCCTGCCCAGACCCAGCTGTGTCCCATGCTGGTCTTTACAGACAGCCCTGCTCCAGGGTCTGCCGGGGTCTGGGCCAGGAGAGAGGCCGGGCAGGGCTGGCCGGTCCCCCCATACAGACCCTGAAACCAGCAGGACGATGGAGATGGTCTCACAGAAAGACTCACCCATAAGCTTGGGTGAGCAGCCAGTGCTGGAAATAACCAGTGAGAGAGGCTGGGGGGAGATGAAGGCCCTGGGTCACCTTCTTGGTCTGTTCATGCCAACAAGAGCACAGAGCAGCCTCTTCTCTCCTGCACCTGCATGCCTTCAATCCCTTCCACAAGCCCTGGCTCTGCACCACAAATCCCCTGGTGTGTCTTCTCCCTGCGTGGTCATGCAGTATGCCTTATACTCTGTTTTTTCTCTTCCTGGTACTTTCCAGTCAAGCCCAAATTCTCCAAGATTTCCCCCTCCCCTGCCCTCCTCCACCTCCCTCCCCAGCAAAGCCCAGTCTGGGTTAGTCCCAAAGCAGGTTCCTGGTACTCCCACCACAGCCTCAGCCCCTCTGAAAGGCAGAGCAGCCACTCGGGGGCAGGGAGGGGTCAGCCCCAGAGATTGGAGGAATCAATGGCACAAGGAGAAGGAGGTCAGTGGCACCCCGCATCCCCTGCTCTCCTCTCCAGCACATCCTGAGGGCTCTGCAGCCCCTCCGTGCCATCCCCTCTCCCGTGACCTGCACAAGAGCCCCGGCCCTGGAGGTTCTCAGGCAGCTTCTGCTGCCACGCTGACAGAGAGGCCTGCCCTGGGCTGGTGCAGCCAGAAAGGTGTTTTCATTCCCCATTCATTCCTGCCCCAATCAGGATGGATCTAAGACAAAGAAGTTGTCAGTTCATTTATTCTGCTTAAATACACAGAGAGCTCCTTATTGAGAACAAGTCTCTGGGTTGCACAAGATGGTTAAAATCTGAAGTAAGAGAGAAAGAATAATGCTTTTTCTTTGAAGAACACATCATCACAACTGGAAAAATGAAGACCAAAACATATAAAGAAAGAAAGGTATTCTTGGGCTGTCATGACATATAGTAGGGATCATCTGCAGAGAAATTCTGAGAGTCTATGGCTGCTGAAAAACCTCCGATCAGTTTCCTCAGGGCATCCTTGAGTTCCTGGTTCCTTATGCTATAGAAGAGGGGGTTCAGTGCTGAAAGCATAACCAATTACAGAAATGATACTACCAGATCCAGAGATGGGGAGAACATAGAGGAGGCCTTCAGGTAGGCAAACACGGCAGTGTGGATGAACAGGGAGATCATGGCCAGGTGAGGGAGGCACATAGAAAAGGCTTTGTGCTGTCCCTGCTCAGAGGGGATCCTCAGCACGGCCCTGAAGATCTGCAGATAAGACAGCATGATGAAGAAAACCCCAGCCATATATTGAACGGGATGTAACCAGGGGAAATCCTTAAACAGTTTCCTATCCAGGCCTGTGCTTCCCAGCCCAGTTTCTCTCTGGACTTGGGGACAGGAGGGTTTGCTCAATCTCTTGGCTTCCAGTTTTGGCTTTATGTTTCCATTACCGTCCTCTCTGGCCTGTCTCTGCTCTGAAGAAAAGCCTTTGCACACATGGGGTCTTGGACACTTGGTTCCAGGTTTCCCTGAGACAAGTCAGAGCTTGGCCTGGTGCTACCCCTGAGGTGCTATGACCCAAATGTGCACTCATGCCCTCAGACAGGACAAGAGGGGGCCTCTGGTTTTAACATGAATGGAGAAACTGCCATAATCTTTTCCAAAGCACCCAAGGAAGTCTCTGGCTGGAGAAGCCTGGGCCTCACTGGGGACATTAATGGCCCCAGCATTTTCTGGAAGAGGAACACAGCAGCATGCAAACAATCCAGGCTGGTTTGGGGACAGCTTGTTTTCACAGCTGCCAGATGGGCCAACAACGGCAATGCAAACCTGGAGCTGATAATTGCAAGCAACGAAGAGCTGAGTCAGGGCTGTGAAGACTGGCTGTTGGGACAGTGATAGCGGAGTCTGAGCTCCTGAGGGCAGTGAGGAAGGGGAATAAAGGACTGCAAATGATGGTCCTCAGTGAAGCAGATCTGGCTGACTTGTGGGGAGTTTTAGCCGGGATCTCATGGTCAGCAGCACTGATAGGGCAGCAAAGCCAAGTGTACCTAGGTTTTCAAAGACAGCATCCTCCAAGCACCGCAGTCTTCTGTATCAAAACTCAGTTGAAACTTGAATGGGAATTCATGGGCTTCATCATAAGATTTTACTACTTCAGGAACAGTAGCAAGAAGAAACAGGAATAATGCTTGGTCGCAACTAAATTTTTTAAGATTGGTGGCAATATAGCCGAGATAATTTATGTTCTCTTTGCCTCATATTTCAGCAAGAGGTTCTCCTAAGCCATTGTGCCTCAAGGCAGGACTCTAGAGGAAAACAGCCAATGGTGGAGAAGAATCGAATCAGGGGCTATATGAAAAAATGCGAATATTACCTGTCAAAAGGAATCAGATGTATCCAACTCTCTTTACATAGGGGGAGAGAAAGCATTATCAGCTTACTGGTCTTTGTCCATGGCCTGTGAAAAAATTAATGAGAATGAACAGAACAGTGTCAAAGTTCTGGCAATGAAATCTTCTTCCATACGGATTACACCAAGGTCAACACTGCAAATGGTTCAACTTTTGCCAAACATCTTCATTCAAGGGTTGATCCAGTTGCCCACAAAGTGGTGACCACTGCCCGCAAGATACACAAGGGTAGATGAGGCCATGGCATGGGACTGGGAAATGTGTCCCCCCGGCTGATGGGAGACTTTCTGGAGCAGAAGCTGGTGGACAGGCAGGGTGAGCCAAAGCATCTCAGTCGAGACAGCTCATTTCTGTCCCTTGAGTAGATGAGGAAGCCTGGAAAATTGCACCCAAGCTGCCCCGTGTGGGAGGCGAATGAGAAATGAGTGGGTCCAGATGCTGCAGAGCCTACTTGAAGACGTACTTGTAGCCCACATACAGTGGGATGAGTGCAGATATGGCTATTCAAAAGAGGGCATTTCCTTTCTTTTGATTCTTTGCATCCCTCTGTGAATTTAGGGAGCTTATAACTTCAGTGTGTGAGAGACCGTGAGTGATTGTGGACAGCGTCTGGGGCAGGGGGTACAATGGGAGCTCTTGGGCACTCTGCTTGACAAATAATATGTTTTCCTTTGGTGTAAGGGCATCTCCACTGTAGAAAGTGGACTTCAGAACAGTTTAGGTGGACTTCATATGCAGAAGAGGAGTTCTGGGTATCATTTTTTTTTTCTTTTCTTTTTTTTATTGACTTGGACCACCTTTTAGTTTTGGTTTTGTTTTTTTGTTTTTTTTGTTTTTTTTAGCAAGTAAGAAACATTCTTCTGTGTCTGTGTGCAGCTCATTTCCCAAGTACGGCAGGTAGGAGTTGGTGTGAATGGGCTGAAACGTGCAGCTGCAGACTGTCTGGAGAAATCTGAGATTGGAACAAAGGTGCTGTAAGTCGCAGGGGGCTGGTGAGAGACATGTGGGGTTGGAGGTAGGGACAAACACTGCCCAGAGAGTGTCTGACATACAGGGTCTTGACTTCCATCCGTATTCTGACTTAATCAGGAGATGCTCTAGAATCAGTATCAATTGCAGTTGGGTGATGTCCCTTAGTGTGTAAGCAGGAAAATAGGAACTAGTGGAAAAAGAAGAGATTGTTTCTTATTAACATTTAATACTGAAAGCTTTTCACTTTGACTACACTTCTGAAACCACTCAAATTCACCACATAGGAACTGAGGAATTCAGTGATACCCAGAGACTTGGCTATTGAGGACGTTTTAGCTGCTTCTGAGCCCTCTGGTGTCAAGTTGCTGAACTGCAGATCCTGGAAAGGGACTGATCTGGCCTCTAGAGAAGTCGGAGTCAGCAGGAACCCTCCAAGTTCCTGAGGGTGTCAGTGATGGCCACCGAGGGCCATCACTGAAGAGCCCATGGAGGGAATGAGGAGACAAGGTTCCTGTCCCTGGGGGTGGTGAAGCAGGAAGGCAGAGGCACTGCTGCCAGGCTGAAAATCAAATGTTCAGGTGACTGTGAAAGCCCTTGATGTGTTTCCTCAAGCAGGATGTTCAAGCCCTGATGCCCATAGCCTGGGAATGGGGATCCTTCCCCTCAGGGGATGCTGAGGGCTCTTCCCGGGGGCAGTGAGATGTAGGGGGGTGTGATGCCAAGTGCAGGACAGTGGGAGGACTCTTCCCAGGATGTGTGGAGGGTGGGGAAGGAGGTAACAAAGCGCTGTGGCTGTAAGGAACTGGTGTGCTCTCAGGGACCTCAGTGGAAGAGACAGCAGCCATAGTCAGAAGGACAAGGATTTCAGTTCTTTTGGGTGGTTCCAGCCTCTGAAAAGGAGCCATTCCCACCACAGGCTGTCTTACACTTGCCTATACCTGTGCCTGTTTCTGTACAGATTTTAACCACCACCCCTGCTTCCCCACTTCACTCTGATCCCATGCTGTCCCAACATCTACTGATGACTCTCTGTCCTCACTCACTATTTCTTCAAACACAAAACTGTCATGTTCTCTTCTTTTGGAAATGGCTGTGAGTTCCTCATAACCTGTGGAACTTCTTCCAAAGGCCTGCTAACACACTTCAATTGCTAAAGATGTCATCACCCAACCTGTATTTATACTTGGGAATGCCCTGACCCATGGGTACATTTACATTAGATAAAAGGAAGGAATTCTTAAATATGAGGGTGGTGAAACACTGGAACAAGTTGCTCAGAGAAGTGGTGAATTGCCCCTCCCTGGAACTTCTCTAGGCAACCTGTTCCAGTATCTCAACACCCACATCCTAAAATATTTCTTCCTTATATCAAATCTCAAACTACCCTCTTTCAGTTTAACATCATTGCTGCTTGTCCTGCCACTGCAGTCCCTTGTAAAAAGGCTCACTCCATGTTTCTTGCCCTATGAGTATGATATTTTTCATCTCCAAACACCTTTTAATGTGCCCAGACATCTCCCAAGATGGAGTCTGGAGGCCTCAAGCACATGCCCAATACAGAGGTTATGAACATCCTGGGATAAGTGGAGTAGAGACTTGGGACAGTCTAGAAGTAGCAGGCCTTCTGTGGGTTCACTGGCTGTATAGGAGTCAGCTGAGGAAAATAAGGTGTCATGGCTCAGTGGAGCAGCAGATGTAGTGGAAAAGACCAGGAGAAGGCTGAGGAACTCATTCTTTTCCCATCCCATCCTGGTAAGGTCTGTCCCCTGACAACCCTTGTCCATGAATATCTTTCCAACACCTGTGCTAGCAGGGCTGCCCCCCTGGCAGAGGAAGATGTGCCTGGGGAGCACTCACAGCACTTGGGCACACACAGGTCCATGGGACCAGAGAGGATGTGCCCAAGGGTGCTGGGAGAGCTGGCTGGTGTCATTGCAAGGCTGCTCCTGGTCACTTTTGAAATGTCAGAGCAAACAGGGAGTTCTCTGGTGACTGGGCAAAGGCAGGCAGTGCACCCATTTTCATGCAGGGCAAGAACAAGCATCCATGGAACTACAGGCTGGTCAGACACATCTCAGTCCCTGGGAAGGTGATGGAGCAAATTCATTCAAGTAGTTCCTTTGCCCACATCCATCAGCTCTTGCTCTCTGGGATGTACCGGGGTAGCTGAAGTACCCATGGGGTGTTTGGAAGGGTGACCTGGGACCTATGGGAACCCTTCTGGAGCATTCCCTTGTCACCAGGAAAAGGATCTCGAGACACTTCAGTTGAGACAACTCCTGTCTCTGCATTGACTAGAAAGGGAAGTCTAGGAAACTTGATTTGACATAGACATCTGCACGGAGGTGTCTAATGGTGGGAGACCAGTCTCCTCCCTTTCTTCACAGATAACACAGATGTGTTCAGACAAGCGCAAATCTGGCACCCAAACTCAGTGTGTTTCACTGCAGTTTGTCACCCAGATCCCCCCTATCAGGTGACAGATACTGTCACCTTCATGGGTGACTCTCTTTGTGCAGCCAGTGAGCAGTGTCATGGATGCTCCTGGGGGGGGAGGGGTTTTAGTGGGCTGGGATCTCTGCAAGCCATAGAAATATCTTTCTTTCATGTTGCTCGCCTCAGTATGATAGAAATGTTTAGAAAGTGTCAATAAAAATTAAAAGAAGAAGAAATGAGGAATGATGAAATGCAAAGAGATATTTTAAATGAAATTTCCAAGTCTTTAAAAATTCTTTGTGCATCTTTCCTCCTAGTTGAATTTAACTTCATTTTGATATATTAGTCTTTGGGGGATTTCATGTCATTTTTTTTAATTGCTGCATTGAAAGAATAAATTATTTCCAGAATCAGGGTGGGGTGTAACTGCAGTGATAGAGATGCCTTAAGTCACAGGGAAAGAGATGTCTGGTGCCATTGCAGGTGTCCTGGGCCCCTCTGCCTGGCCTCTGTCAGCATCTCCCCAGGGGCTGTGGTCTCCTGCAGACCTTCTGTCCTGTGTGACAGCAGCCAGTCCCAGGGAAATACGTCAGACACACCGGGGTGTCTGCAAGGGGCACTCGATGTCCATGGTCAGACAGCTGAGCTCCGCCTGGAAAGAGCAAGAACTGCCTGCCACTTTTAAAAAACACCTGAGCACTTTCTTGTCAGCTGAGATGATAGAAAACTTTTAATAAAGTGGTGATGTTTTTCCACCATGACCTGATGGGAATTTCTAAGAAGGGTATTAATTTCAGGAGAAGAAGACATATGCTCCTTCTCCGGTGCTGTCATTGCCAGGACTCTGTCCAGGATATTGAGCATTTAACGTTTGTAATTTTCCCACCTGTCCAGCTCTAAAGCCATCTTCTCAGCACACTCACTGGACCTATGTGGTTTCCACTGGTCTCTAGTCTTCCTTTCCCATTACTCTTTGCTCAGTCAGATTCCTCTCAACACCCCAGGTTGAAGCTCTGAGCTTCAGGGAATTAGAAGCCTGCCCTTGTCTTTCATCAGTCTCATTCTCTCTTCAACCACCTCCTTCACTGTTGTTGGAACTCTCATTTCCCTTGGATCTGCCTGAAACTTTGCTCATGAGGTTACCTCCTGTGGATGGTGAACCTCATTGGAGGCAGCTTCACCTTAGCATCACTTGAGGAGTGTGGGTTATTGTTGCTTAAACTTTACCACGTTTTCCTTCTGTTGGTTTGTAGTGAAGAGAAATTCTGCTGTGCATGTGTGCAGCCAGGTCTCTGAGGAAAGCCAGTGGGAGCTGGTGCAGCGGAGCTGTAATGTCCAGCTGTGGGCTTGGGTGGAGAAAGCTGAAGGAAGGAGAAGTGCTGCAAGTGCCAGGGGGACTGTGAGAGAAGTGGCAGGGCTGGGGAGGTGAGGAATCAGGTTGTCCATGCACTGTCTGACATTCAGGAGGAGATGGCAATGTCAATTAAATCAATATTTGACATGTAAGGCATCCTCAAGCAGCCCTTCTAAAACAGTTCTCATGAAGGGTGCTCTTGTAAAAGTCTCCTTTTGTGTCCCCAGAAGGCATGGGCACTGATGATTTCCCTCTCCAGAGAGTGGCAGAGGCTGGATCCCCTTCTCAGGACAAACTCCTTGCCAGGAAGACACAGGCATGGGGGTAGCTCACCTGATTTTCACTGGCAATTCACTCAGCTTGTCTTTTGGTGTACTTGGTGTTTTTCTCTGACCACTCTTAAAAACAGTGAAGAATCTGAAAAAAAATAAAAAGAACAAATAGAAAATAATCATCAAAGCAGGGAGGTTGGAACCAGATGACCTGCAAAGGTCCCTTCCAATCCAAACCGTTCTGTGATTCTGTGATTTTATGACAAGCATGAACTTAAAACGTGGCCTGTGCTGTAAAGATCTGTATATGTGAGCTACATTAAACAGGCCATGCCTCACTCCTCATCTTCCCTGACAGTCACAGAATTATAGAATCATTTAGGTTGGAAAACACTCTTAATGTCATCGAACCCAGCCATTAAACTAACACTGCCAAGTCCACCACTAAACCAGATCCCTCTGTGCCACATCTACATGTCTTTGAAATACCTCCAGCCTAGGTGATTTAACCACTATCCTGGGAAGCCTGTTCCAACAATTGATAACCCTTCCAATGAAGAAATGTTTCCTTGTATCCAATCTAAACCTCCCCTAGTGCAACATGAGTCCATTTTCTCCTCTCCTTTCACTTGTTACATGGGAAAAGTGTCTGACCCATGACATAGTATAGGACAGCCTGTGCTGGGAATGTCCCCTCCGATGGGGCTGGGACCCCCCAACACAACTGAAAGCCTTGTCCTTCTGACTATGGCTGCTGTCTCTTCCACTGAGGTCCCTGAGAGCACACCAGTTCCTTACAGCCACAGCGCTCTGCTGCCTCCTCCTCTACCCTCCACACATCCTGGGAGGAGTCCTCCCGCTGTCCTGCACTCAGCATCACACCCCCCTACATCTCACTGCCCCCGGGAAGAGCCCTCAGCATCCCCTGAGGGGAAGGATCCCCATTCCCAGGCTATGGGGGTCAGGGCTTGAACATCCTGCGTGAGGAAACACATCAAGGGCTTTCACAGTCACCTGAACATTTGATTTTCAGCCTGGCAGCAGTGCCTCTGCCTTCCTGCTTCACCACCCCCAGGGACAGGAACCTTGTCTCCTCATTCCCTCCATGGGCTCTTCAGTGATGGCCCTCGGTGGCCATCACTGACACCCTCAGGAACTTGGAGGGTATCTGCTGACTCCTACTTCTCTAGAGGCCAGATCAATCCCTTTCCAGGATCTGCAGTTCAGCAACTTGACACCAGAGGGCTCAGAAGCAGCTAAAACGTCCTCAATAGCCAAGTATCTGAGTATCACTGAATTCCTCAGTTCCTATGTGGTGAATTTGAGTGGTTTCAGAAGTGTAGTCAAAGTGAAAAGCTTTCAGTATTAAATGTTAATAAGAAACAATCTCTTCTTTTTCCACTAGTTCCTATTTTCCTGCTTACACACTAAGGGACATCACGTAACTGCAATTGATACTGATTCTAGACCGTCTCCTGATTGAATCAGAATACGGATGGAAGTCAAGACCCTGCATGTCAGACACTCTCTGGGCAGTGTTTGTCCCTACCTCCAACCCCACATGTCTCTCACCAGCCCCCTGCGACTTACAGCACCTTTGTTCCAATCTGAGCTTTCTCCAGACAGTCTGTAGCTGCACGTTTCAGCCCATTCACACCAACTCCTACCTGCCGTACTTGGAAAATGAGCTGCACACAGACACAGAAGAATGTTTCTTAATTACCAAAAAACAAAACCAAATGATGGTCCAGTTCAATAATAAAAATTAAAAGAAAAAAGATAATATCCAGTACTCCTGTTCTGCATATGATGTCTACCTAAACTGCTCTGAAGTCCAGTGTCTATAGTGGATATGCCCTTACACCAAAGGAAAACATATTTTTTATCAAGCAGGGATCCCAAGAGCCCCCAGTGTACTCCCTGCCCCAGACTCTGTCTGTAATCACTCACTGTCACTCATACCACCTGAAGTTATAAGCTCCCTAAATTCACAGAGGGATGCAATGAGTCAAAAGAAAGGAAATGCCCTCTTTTGAATAGCCATATCTGCACTCATCCCACTGTATGTGGGCTACAAGTACGTCTTCCAGTAGGCTCTGCAGCATCTGGACCCACTCATTTCTCGTTCACCTCCAACATGGGGCAGCTTGGGTGCAATTGTCCAGGCTTCCTCATCTACTCAAGGGACAGAAATGAGCTGTCTCGACTGAGATGCTTTGGCTCACCCTGCCTGTCCACCAGCTTCTGCTCCAGAAAGTCTCCCATCAGCCTGGGGACACATTTCCCAGTCCCATGCCAAGGCTTCATCTACCTTTGTGTATCTTGCAGGCAGTGGTCACCACTTTGTGGGCAACTGGATCAACCCTTGAATGAAGATGTTTGGCAAAAGTTGAACCATTTGCAGTGTTGACCTTGGTGTAATCCGTATGAAAGAAGATTTCATTGCCGGAACTTTGACACCGTTCTGTACATTCTCATTCGTCTTTTCACAGGCCATGGACAAAGACCAGCAAGCAGATAATGCTTTTGTTGGACCACAAACATCCAACCGCTCCACAAGAGAGCACCAGGGGTGACCCAGGGTCAACCCCTGGGATTCTGGAGTTGAGGCTATAGAGGATCTGAAGCCCATTATACTCCAACTGAAAAAGAGATACTGGCAGCATATGAAGGGGTTCTAGCTGCTTCAGAAGTGATTGGTACAGAAGCACAGCTCCTCTTGGCACCCCGACTGCCAGTACTGGGCTGGATGTTCAAAGGGAGGGTCCCCTCAACACATCATGCAACTGATGCTACGTGGAGTAAGTGGGTCGCACTCATCATACAGCGGGCTCGAATAGGAAACGCCAACCGCCCAGGAATACTAGAAGTAATTACAAATTGGCCAGAGAACAAAGACTTTGGAATGTCACCAGAGGAAGAGGTGACCCAAGCTGAAGAGGCACCTCCATAAAATGATCTACCAGATAATGAGAAGCGATATGCCTTATTTACCGATGGGTCCTGTTGCATTGTAGGGAAACATCGGAAGTGGAAGGCTGCTGTGTGGAGCCCCACACGACAGGTCGCAGAAGCTGCTGAAGGAGAGGGTGAATCCAGTCAATTTGCAGACGTGAAAGCCATCCAGCTGGCCTTAAGTATCGCCGATCAAGAAAAATGGCCAGTCCTTTACCTCTACACTGATTCGTGGATGGTGGCAAATGCCCTGTGGGGGTGGTTGCGGCAGTGGAAACAGAGTGGCTGGCAGCGTAGAGGCAAACCCATCTGGGCTGCTGATTTGTAGCAAGATATTGCTGTTCGAATAGAGAACTTGGTTGTGGAAGTACACCACGGAGATGCTCTAATACCCAAAAATCGAGCAACGGAAGAACATCAAAACAACCACCAGGTGGACCAGGCTGCAAAAATTAAGGTGGCCCAAGTAGATCTGGACTGGCAGCATAAGGGCGAAAAATTTATGGCTCGTTGGGCCCATGACTCCTCGGGCCATCAAGGAAGAGACGCAACATATAGATGGGCTCGTGACTGAGGTGGTGGACCTAACTATGGACATTATATCACAGGGTATCCATGAATGTGAGACGTGTTGCAATCAGGCAGGCCAAGTGGTTAAAACCTCTTTGGTATGGAGGGAGATGGTTAAAGTATAGATATGGGGAAGCCTGGCAAATCGATTACATCACACTTCCACAAACTCATCATGGTAAGCGTTATGTGCTCACAATGGTAGAAGCAACTACCGGATGGCTGGAAATATATACAGTGCCTCATGCCCCATGCCAGGTCCTAGTGCCCTCACCTGTGTGTGGGGGGGGGGGGGGGGGGCAGGGAGCACAGCTGGAGGGCTGGGCCCGGATTGGCTGATATTCCATGTCATGTGACATTGTGCTCACTATATAAAGTCAAGAGTGGGCCGGGAGGGGTTGCCACTTCTGGGAGTGTTGCTGTGGTGGCTTTGTGTTTGGGATTGCTGGCTGGGAGCAGGTGGGTGTCGGTCGGTCGGTCGGTCAGTGGGTGGTGAGCAGCTGTGTTGTAGTGTTGTAGATTACCTGCTGATACTGCTGTCAGTGTATTATTCTGTTACTATTATTAAACTGTTTTTATCTCAACCCGCGAGTCTCCCTTTGCCCCTCTGATTCCGTCCCCATTCCCAAGTGGGGGGAGTGTGGTTGAGCAACTGTGTGGCGTTTAGCTGCTGAGTAGGCTCAAATGACAACAGGTAAACATAACATGGGCTGTTAGAAATGTTGAGGAAAAAGAGTTGGAACAAAGGGAATTACCCACTTGGGCAACGTTAATGCATGAAACTACAAATCATGCATGAGAAACGGGATGGGATGAAATTCCCAGTGAAACGAAAAAAACAGGTTGCACTGTTAGGGAAATTAAACCATCACATCAGAACAATTCCCAAGAACAAAAATCCTCTGACTGACAATTTTAAGGGCCTGGAATGGAGAAACGAACTATGGAAAAAAGCACTGGTACTAGGAATTCCTAGAGCCATGATTCAGAGATAACCTACCGGTGGTTCTTCTGAGTCAAATTCAAGCATTTCAAAAATGTAGCACTCCGAATACTCCAACTCCTCCATTGCCAGCTCCCAGAGAGAGAAATAACCCTTTCCTCCCTCATGGGGATCAGTCACGAAACGCAAGGCCAAAAAACTAATAGTGCCCAGACAGCAGTTGCGCAATGGCTAAATGAGAATGGCCCTTACATTTTAATTCCTGTAGGTCCTTGGCAACAATTAACATAATTGATTGAATTCATTGATACTAGAGCACAAATTTCAGTAATTACACAACGGGATGCCGATAAGCTAGGCATACAACCTGGATGGCAAAAAGTTCAAATTACTGGAGTTGCAGGAGCTTGCACTGTGTGCCAAACAGCAAGAGTTCATTTATGGCTCCCTGATGAAAAGCATCTAATGTCTTTTTGCTTTGCAATCAAAGAGCATCATGAAAATATCCTGGGTTTCGATGTGTTGAGCAGCCAGACTTGGCGTTTGCCAGATGGTAGTTTGTGGTCTTTTGGCTCAAATGCCAACTCTAGCCCTAATAAAAATCAACAGACTGCCACAGTGTGTGTACTCCGTGCAGCCCCAGTACTTCCCGAATCAAAAATCACTAATGTCTCGCATTATCCAATTTCTGCTGCAGGACATACTGGAATTTCTGAAGTAATTGCGGATTTAGAAAAACTACAAATTATTTCCAGAATTCACTCCCCATGTAATTCTCCAGTTTGGCCAGTCCATAAGACATATGGGAGATGGTGTTTAACAATTGATTATCAGTGCTTAAATGCCAATACAGCCCCATTGACAGCTGCAGTCCCCAGTATTGCAACTTTGACAGCTACACTACAAGCTGCCGCACATCCTTGGATGGCAGAGCTAGATGTGAAAGATATGTTCTTCATGGTACCCTTATAGGAGGAGGAAAAAGAAAAATTTGTTTTACATGGGAGGGTATCCAATATACCTTTAACAGACTCCCACAGTGATATAAACACTCACCCACAACTGCTCGTGCTGCGCTTGCTGAACTCTTACAGTTTTACTTCCTGAAGAGATAAAACTATATCAGTATATAGATGATATTCTGATTGGAGGAAAATCTCCTAAAAAGGTGGGAAAAGCAGTAGCAACAGTTTGGCAAACACTGGAAGAAGGGAAAATTGAAATTCCACCTGAAAAATGTCAGGGAACAAGCAAAGAAGTGAAATTTCTGGGCACTTGGTGGAGTTCTGGAAGTGCAGCAATTCCACCAGGTGCTCTAAATAAAATAAAAGAATCACAAATGCTGCAGTCTAGGAAAGAATTAAAGCAACTAATGGACAGTTTAGGATACCGGAGAAAAAATGTACCTGGATTCTCCAACATTGCCTGTCTACTGTATTCACTTCTACGAAAGGGAAAACTGTGGAAATGGGACTGAGAACATGAAGAAACATTCAAAACCATAATACGGGAATTAAAAACATATCAATCTCTAGGACTTGTCCATCATCATGACCCTATTAGAGCAGAATGGGGTTTTACAGAGCATGGTACTTAATGTAATTTATTTCAAACTGGCCCTGATGGACTGAAAAGACCTTTACTGTTGAGCAGGACTGCATTTAAAGGGACAGAACGGAGGTATTCTGAGTGGGGAAAAGGTCGTCTGTCTTTAGTCTGTGCAATTAAACAAGTTGAGAAAATATGACATAACAAGCTGTTCAGACTAGAGGTCCATTTAATTTTTTAGACACAATTCTAAAAGAGACTGCTCCTCCAGAGGGAGTCACACCAAAACCTACAATCAGGAGATGGTATATCTCTTTGATGGGAATAGCAGACAAAATGCAGTTGACTGAAGGACATACAAAAATCTCTGAATTACAAATGCTGTGTTAAACCTGACCCACTGGCATTACAACAACCATTTAAAGCTTCACTAATTCCAGATGCATCCCCCTTCACCGAAGATACCCCAGCTGAGGGCATTTGGTTTTCCGATGCCTCAGCAAAGAGAGTGGACATTAAATGGCAATATAATCCTGTCGCATTAGAAATCCAAACTGGTAAACAAGTTATTGAAGTGGGGGAGGGCAGTGCTGAAGTAGGAGAATTAAGAGCGGTTGTTTTGGCAAAACAAAATGAAGCAAAAACCATATTTGTGGACTCTTATGCTGTTTGGGCAGGTGCCACTGTCCTGGGATTGAGTGAGTGGTGGGGTTTTTGGTAGCAGGGGAAGGGGTTACAGTGGTGGCCTCCTGTGAGAAATTTCTCCAAGCTCCTCCAGCTCCAAGTCAGCTCCACCTCTGCACCAAGGCCGAGCCAATTAGCTGCATCTCTGAGATAAGGTATTTAAGAAGGGACTTGGGAGGAGGAGTTGGAGTTGTGAGGAGGAGTTGCGACATCTATGTTATCAGAGAGGTCAGTGGAAGAAAGGAGGAGGAAAGGGCAGGGGAGGTGTGCCAGAGCAGAGCCCCCTGTATCCCATGGTGAGGTGGCAGGGCCACCCCCCACTGCCACCCATGGAGGTCTGTGATGGAGCAGATGCTGACATACGGTCTGACAGGGCCCCCTGCCTTTTCAGGTGATTATGCATGAAGGAGGCCAGGACCCAGTGGGTAGAAACAGCCCCTGCTGCTGTAGTTCGGTGCTGGGAGGATTGCAGCATGTGGGAGTGTCCCATGCCAGAGCAGCTTGGGAAACACTATGGCCTGTAGGAGGGACTCAGGTGGGAGAAATTTTGTGGAGGACTGTCTCCTGTGAGAGGAGGACCACGCTGGAGCAGGGGGAACAAGTTCCAGAAACTCCCCCACCAAAGATGGCAGAATTGGCAGCACTGACTGCACCCCCCATTCCCTGCCCCTGTGCCACTGGGGGAGGAGGTAGAGATATGGGGAGCAGAGCTGAGCCCAGGAAGAAGGGAGGGGTGGGGGGAAGGTGTTCTCAGGATGTGTCAATGCTTCTCACTATTCTACTCTGTCTGTTAAGTGTTGCTGTTGTTAGTGTCTGTTTTAAATTTATGTTCTTTTTTTCTTCCCCTAATGAGTCTGCCTTCTGCCCGTGACCATAATGGGTGACTTATCTATCCCTGTCCATATCTCAGTTCCTAAATCTTTTTGGTTTAATTTTCTCCTTCCCAGAGCTAGAGGGAATGAGGGGACTGAGTGGTTGTGTGGTGGTTGGTTGCCCTCTGAGTTCAAACCAGGACAACCACACAGTGGCTTTGTCAGTGGGAAGCCCTAAACTGGGAGATGAATAGATGGCCAATCTGGAGAACTGAAGACTGATGATTACGATTAGATGTAGCCAGAAAAACACCCTTTCAGATGGGATGGGTGAAAGCTCATCCATATGACATCAAACCAGCCACAAACTGGAACAAAAAAGTGGGTGAATTGACAAAAATTAGGAAAATAGACATCAAAAATTCATTAGACCCCACATGGTATCTATTGGGAGAATGGTTACATCAAAAAAGAAAAGAGCTCGGGCCTGCTGCTTTTGCCTGTATATATCTGGGATTTTCACAGGTCTACTTTTCCACTGTGCTTTGATCTTTCCCACAGCAGGGCAGGAATCTCAAGGATGTTCAATAAGGTGCCTCTGTGTTTCTCACAGGCCTCTGTTATCTAAGCACAGACATTCTACCTGTCAAGCACACAGAGGTAAACCACAATTAGTGTGATATGTGTTTTTTGGCACCTCAGCTGCAAGACACTTGAGCATATTTACAATCCTTCCTCGGCAATTTTCCATTCTATTACCCACAACAGGGCAACCTAATAAAAGCCAACAGCTACCTGCAGAGATGGTGGAGCCAAGCTCTCTCCTGCAGTGGCCAATGATATGACAGGGGCACCAGTCGCAAACTACCTTTGGGGAGCTCTAGGCTGAGCCTCAGGAGAAATAGAATGGACTAGGAGGAGCATTGCTGTGATCTCCACCTTTGGATCGCTTCGGGTTTTAGCTCTACAAAGTCGCAGCCAGCCTGGAAGCTGGACTAAGAGACCCCTAGAAGTCTCTTCCCCACCAATCCTTCTATGAGCCTGTGCCTTGCAACATGCCCTACAAGAGGAGACTAAGATGGAGGTGAGGGCCTCTATGTCATAGGACAATTCAGGGTAAAAGGGAGCTCAGGAAGCCTCGAGTCCAATGCCCAGCTCAAAGCAGGGTCAGCTCTGAGGTCAGACCAGGTAGCTCGGTAAATGTCAACATTCACAGAGAGAGTTTACACATGAGCCAGGCATCTAAGCCACCATTACAGAATTGAAGATGAGACATTTGACCATCTCCCTGAACACAGCTATCAGTATGCCATTCCTCCTGAGATTCCTGGGAACATCCACCTTCTTCTGCAGAAGATTCTTCTGTAAGATTCCTGGCACATCTCCAGACCAGGGGGTGCTCTAGGCTGTAAAAAAAGAAAGGAAGTCTGACTTGGGTACTGTCAACTTAATTACTAAAAGAGAGGGAGATGGAGGGATCTCAGAGCTTCCATGTCGCTGCTGAAGATTTAAGCCTCTAAGAAAGAAGCTCAGAATGAAAGTTTTGATCTAACATATCTTTTTGATCATTTCACTTGTGAAGGCTCTGCTCCCCACATCCAGTCACTGGTACCCAGGAACCTGCCCTGCTTTTCCTTCTTCTCCTCCCCAAACCTGACCAAGTGATGGGAAGAAAGGAAGCAGAAAGGCCCTAGGCCTCTGTGAATCAGTGGGGGTCTGGTACTTGGAGGCCACAGTGTCATTACATTGTACACCCCTGTAAAGAACTAAGCTGGGAAGTGAGACTGAAAGCCCAAATCCACAGGGTTCATTGACAGGCAAGGCTGTGTCCGTGGCTGGTCTGGAAACCAGTACACCTCCTGCGTAGATCAAGCTGGTGTTGAAGCTCTGGCTTGGGCTTCAATGGTCTCCTGGGCCCAGGGACAGAGGTGTGGGCCCAGACCCGAGGTTGGGCTGGCCAGGGCCGATGGAGGCCTATGGATGCTCTCAGTGCCCTGACACTGCGCCCACGGGATCCCCCCTGGCAGTGCCCTCGAGAGGCCAAGTTCTCCTTCCCTGAAGTCCAGGGCCTGTGCTCTGCTCCTCTCCTTCCCCACAGTCCCTGGGGATCTGGGAGACCAGGATTTCATGGTCATGCCCTGACAATGGTATTCACATCCCTGACCAGCTCTTTTGGGAATACCAGGTCCAGATGAGCAGACTGAAAGGAATATTTGCCATCTGTGCTAAGAATATTTCCACAAACTCCACAAGAAACGTCCTGGGTGGTTTGCATGCTGTTGTCCCACATGAGCAGTGAATACCAAGGAAACTGTGTCCTCCGGAAGAGCCAGGTTGTGTGATCCACTGATTTCCTGCAATCATTCAATTAAGACATTGTTGACTCCTCACCCTGGCTGTATGACCTGTAAATGGCTGGGATGGAGTTGATTTTCTTCATAGCAGCCCATAGGGTGATGTGCTTTGGATTTGTTACTAAACCAGCACTGATAACACAACAGTGTTTTGGCTGTTGCTGAACAGCCCTTGCAGAGCATGAAGGCTTTCTCTTTTTCCCACTCTGCCCCTGCAGCAAGTAGGCTGGGGGTACACAAGAAGTTGTCAGGGGCACAGCTGGGACAGCTGACCCCAAAGGACCAAAGAGATTTTCCATTGCATATGATGTCAGGCTCAGAAATAATAAAACAAAACAAAACAAACAAAAGCATCCTTACCCGCCCCCCCCCCCCCAAAAAAAAAAAAAAAAAAAAAAAAGAAAAATAAGAAAATAAAACAGAACTCAATGGAAGAAGAAAAAAGGGGAGATTTTCATAGTCGTGGCATTTGTCTTCTGAAGCCCTGCTTTCCTAGGAATGACTAAACATCTGCTGCTGATGGGACATAGTGCATAAATTCCCCATTTTGCTTTTCTTGCATACGCAGATTTTGCTTCACTTATTAAATAGTCTTTGTCCTGACCCATGAATTTTCCTGCTTTTGCACTTCCAATTCCCTCCCATGCCCTGCTGGGGTGGTGGGAGGCAAGGGGGAGTGAGCAAATGACTCTGTGGGTGCTTAGCTGCTGCCTGGGGCAAACCAAACTGAACACCTACCACAGTGTCATTGTTTCTGGTTTCTCCTTTGACCCACACACATCTCGATCCATGAGCTTTCCCTCTTGTCCTGTTGAGTGGGCTGAGTGAGTGAGCAGCTGGGTGGCTGTCTGGCTGCTGGTCAAAGTTAACCCACCACAGGACCACATCAGGACTGCTGTGTCCAGTACAGGGTTCCCCAGCACAAGAAAGATTCTGACAGACTGGAGCGAGTCCTGCGGAGGCCAGAAGGATGGTTGAGGCCTGGAGCACATTATGGACAAGGAGTGGCTGAGAGAGCTGGGGTTCTGAGAAATCCCTCAGAGCCAAACTACTGCAGCAAGGACCCATGGCCAGTTGGTGGGATCTCACTCAATGGATATTTTCAGTATTTGTCAAGACAAGCCCACTGAGCACCTGATCTAGCTGGAGCTGTCTGAGACGGGGCTTGGCTGAGAGACCGGCTGTGGCAAGAGCTCTGGAACATGGTGCATCCTGAGTGTCAGTAGGAAACTGGTTTCCTTTTTATTAGTAATGGTGGTAGAGTTGGGTATCACTGGTGTTTCCTCTTCCAGGACTTTTCCAGCCCAGCCCAGCCCCAGCCCAGCTCTCCCCACCTGCCCTGGCCCCAGGGCAGTGCCCACCACAGGGTGCTGCAGCACTCTGGGCACTCAACCACAGCTCCAGCTCCTCGGAAGGGCACAGCAGCTCCTGGAGGTCAGACAGGGGGGTCAGCCTTCCCACAAGCACCAGGGCTGATGCTGGCCAAAAGGGCAGGAGGAAACAGAAGCCAGTCAGTCTCTAGCTCTGCTGCATTCATCTGGTAGGTTGTCCCTAACCTCAACTGCATTTACACCCTTCCCTTCCCCCACCAGCCCTGCTCCCCAGCACAGCACAAGAGTCCTGGCCCTGGGCCTCCTCAGGCAGCTCCTGCACCTCTCCAGTCTCCCTTTCCCATGCCCACTGCGTTCACACTGACCCCCAGGGCACTGCAGAGTCCTTGCTTGCATATACCTTGATTTAGTGCTTTGCTTTTGGGGGATGTCAACTTCGAGGGTGTTTCACTTTGTGTGTGTCCATTCGTTCCCACCCCAGGGCATGTGGTGACCCCTACTCCTCTCCTGACCAAATTATTTTCCATAAAGACAGCTATATGCCATGAGTCCTGGCATATATGAAGCAGCCTGAGGAGGTAGTAGGGGAGCTCATGCACCATCTTACACCAAGAAGAGAGCCTTTAAAAGCAGAACTTTTTGTCCAGTGGAACCCAATGGTACTGTGATCTTAACTCCAAATACAGGGAGAACATAAGGAGAAAAGAATTTTAAAAGACCAATTCCTTAGACATTTTATTGGCAGCCACTTTGGAGGAAGAACCCAGCCTTCAGGCACTGCACCCAGGAGATCCCATTTTATTCAAGAGCTGCTATTGGACACGTCACACCTGACACAGTGTGGTGCAAGAGTAAGACACAACAGGAAAAATCCTCAAGAGAGGTAGGGTAAGTCCAGAAAATTATCTATATGTAGGATTATTACAGGGAAAATAGCAGACTCCTGGCCTAAGATAAACTCTGGGAAATGTGAAGTCACTTGAGACAGGTTGTTGTCAGTGAAACTACATCCCTTGGGTCAGTTTCCATAGGGCATCCTTGAGCTGCTGGTTCCTCATGCTGTAGGTGAGGGGGTTCACTGCAGGAGGCACCACCGAGTACAGAACGGACAGCAGCCAGGTCCAGGGTTGGGGAGGAGATGGAGGGGGGCTTGAGGGAGGCAAACATGGCAGTGCTGAGAACCAGGGAGATTATGGCCAGGTGAGGGAGGGATGTGGAGAAGGCTTTGTGCCGTCCCTGCTCAGAGGGGATCCTCAGCACGGCCCTCAAGCTTTGTGCCTAGCACAGTGCAGTGAAAACAAGGCAGCCAAATGCAACAAAGACACTAACCACGATAAGCCTGAACTTCCCTGAGGTAGGAGTCTGAGCAGGCAAGCTTGAGGATTTGGGGGATTTCCCAGAAGAACTGGTCAACAGCATTGCCTTGGTGGAGCCGTAGTGACAATGTATTGGCTGTGTACAGCACAGCATAGAGAAACCCACCGCCCCAGGCAGCTGCTGCCATGTGGACACAAGCTCTGCTGCCCAGGAGGGTCCCGTAGTGCAGGGGTTGGCAGATGGCAACGTAGCGGTCGTAGGCCATGATTGTGAGAATTCTCAGCTGACATAAAAAAGAAAAATAGCTGAGCCACACACCCTTGGCAGGAGATGTCCCTAGTGTCCTGCAGGGAATTGACTACAGGATGTGGGAACAGTGGTGGAGATGGAGCCCAGTGAAGGACTGAAAGTTTGAGAAGGAAGTGAGAGAAGACCAAAACTATTTCTCTTGTTTAGAGCAAAGAAGTTGTTTATGGTAGAATCCGTAGTTGGTCAGCATGTTCTACTCATATTATTTTCTTCCTTTCACTCACATAGTTTAGTCAACTGCTAGGCAGAATTAATATCAAGATGTTTTGAAATATGCAACGTCTCCCTCAGGAAATTTAAGTAGGCCTTGAGATGGTTCATTAAGTTTCCTGAGTACCCCTGATAACAAGGGCCTAAGACACCACTGTCAAGATAATCACCTGGGAATTAGTTTAAACTGACCTTCTTGGAGCATCCCAGGGCCAAAAAATGGATGTGCTAACTGCATGACCATATGTGGGCAAAGGAATCCCAAAGTTCAATCACCGGACACTGTGAGGAAGACTATGAGTAACCACCAGAGGGGGAAAAGACCCTAACCCTAATTTTATCACACATGCTCGGACTATGTAGATAAATTCTAGGAAATCTTATGTAGATGTAGATTAGTTCTCAGAAATCCACAGAATATGTACAAGCTCACAGCACATATTCTCTGTGATTGTACCTGTCTGTGGGAGCACTCGTGGTGGAGCGATCCCCAGTGCTGCCCAGCGCTGCTAATAAAGAATACCTGCTCAGCAGTTCTACTGGATTCTAAGTGTTGAGTGAATTTCTGTGTCAGAAGGAGCAGCCCCTGCGGCCCTGGCTGGAGCAGTCGGGGTGGGGGTGGCTCGGGGGCACCGCGGGGATGTGCCTGGGCTCGGTTCCAGGAGGAAACCACAGACTTCCTGCCCGGGCGCTTGCAAGGGGGAGCACGAGGAGCTCTGTGAGGCCACGTGGGCTGTGGTTTGTGCACCTGCAGGCTGCAGCTCCCGAGCCCCCCGCGGGGAATAACGGCCCCTCGGTGACATGCTGAGAGTCAGGGATCCATCTGAGCTGCTTGTCTGCTGCCAGGACAGGGACATGGCCCAGCCCCAGCTCGTTTGAAGGGACCTTCCATGGGGCTCTCCAGGGAGGGACGGGTGAGCCAGTGCTCCTGGGATGGGGCTCTGGCCTGGGCTGAGGCCCTTTCCCCGCTGCTGCTCCCAGCACAGAGGGGGATGAAGCAGGGGCAGGGGCTCTTTCCTTCCCTTCCAGACACAGCCCCAGTGCAGGCCCAGCCCTGTGCTTCCCATGACATAGGGATGGCTGGGCACTCACACCTTGGGCTCTTGGATGTGCCCAGTATAGGAGATGCTCAGTGCTCCCGGCCCACACAGCAGGGTTCAAGGCATGAAAAACCCATTTCCCCCACTACAGCCAGCCCTGTCCTGTGACGCCACACTGCCACAGTGATGTGACACCTGCAGCAGAGCCACCCCTCATATATGGTCATGAATGGCACTGGAGACGTTCATTGGAGGGCTGGGCTGTGTCGGAGGGGAGATAACTCCTGGTAATGTCTAAAAAGGTGCTGCTGCTTTGATTGGCTCCTCCCGTAGCTGGCCTGGATCTATATTGCCCTCCCATCATCATTGTCCCCGTGAGTCCCCAGGAGCTGTGACAGGAGTGTGGCACGGCAGGGATGTGCTGGCAGGGACAGGAGGCTCCGGATGGGCACAGAGGGACTGCTGTCCCCTCAGGTGCTGGGGCTGCTCCTCTGGGTACAGCTGTGCAGGGGTAAGTGCCGGCTCCCTTGTCCCACAGCCCAGGAATAGCGGGTACCAGCGTGGTCATCGGGATCTGTCTGGGAACGGGGATTCTTTGCAGGTGCTACAGAGATGATGGACACAACGTGCTCAAGTCCGTGGACCCTGTGCCCTTCCCTGGGCCCATCTGGGTGGGAGACAGTATCTCCTTTTGCAGGGTTTCAGTGTCTAGGGCAGCCTGTGCCTGGCTGGATTCACAGACACCCTGTCCTGGGTTACATTTTGGGACCCCCTCTCCCCTCGTAATGTGCCTCTGGAGCCGGTGGTGGCCTCACTGGTGATGGAAGCACCCAGAGATCCCCCCCTGGACACTGCTAATGTCTCGGGGGTCCCGAAGGGATTTTGTGCTGCTCACTGTCCCCTTGTTCCAGGGGAGCCCTGACCCCATGAAGACAGTTTGTACCCCACGGAGAGATGGGGACCAGGGCATCTACAGCAGAGACACACCCTTCCTGGGGGATCTGGCCCAGTGCAGGGACTGGGCTGACACCAGGGATCTGAAGGGGATGTGGGTGGGGGGATCCTCTGGATCGTCGCAGTGGGAACATGGAAAGCCCTGGGCATGGGGGTGGGTTTGGCTGGTGCTGGGGCAGGCAGTTGTATGGGAAGCTGCAGGCCTGGGTACACGGGGCTGTTCAGGGGGTGCTGGGGAGGAGCAGGTGCCCAGTGCAGGGCAGGGCAGTGTGCGGGTGGGCATGGGCAGGAGGCAGGTGGCCATTGGGGTGGGAAAAGGTGCCTTGTGTGGTGGGATGGAGAATGACCCAGCAGGGCTGGAGATGGGCACCCTCAGCCTTGCACAGCCCATGCGGAGAGAAGGGACCCCTGAACTGCCCTGGGGACAGCCTTGAGAGGAGTGGGATCCCACCCTGGTGCCTCTGACTCTACCCTGGCAGGGGGCTCCCCCAGACCCACAGTCTGGGGCTCGGTGCTCCCCTGACCCATCCTATCTTGGTGTTTGAAGGTGCTGTGGAGGTGAGGTTGGCGGACGGCAGCAGGCGCTGTGCTGGGAGAGTGGAGGTGAAACATCAGGGCGAGTGGGGGACCGTGTGTGGTGACTACTGGAGCATGAAGGATGCAGCAGTGGTTTGTAAACAGCTGGGCTGTGGGTCTGCTGTTGGAGCTCCTCAGTACGGACACTTTGGGCCAGGATCTGGCCGCATTTGGATGGATGATGTTGGCTGTAATGGCACCGAATCTGCCCTGTCTGACTGCACACATGGAGGATGGGGTGAACATGACTGTGCTCATGCTTATGATGCTGGAGTGGTGTGTTCAGGTAAGGGGACAACCTATTCCCCACCTCGGGGGCTGGGATTGTGGAAAGGATCTGGCTGTGCCCTCAGTGAGCAACGCGCGGACACTGGAGCACTGCTCAAGTGTGGCCAGTCACACTGCCGAGCTGGGGCTGTCATTACTGGTGACCCCAGTGCCTGGGGAAAGCCCCGAGTGAGCCTACCCCAGGGTGAACTAACCCTGCCACAGTGTCTCAACCCCTCTTCAGCCAGTGTCTTAGGCTGCAAATGAACACTCTGTCCCTGCCCCAGTGTGTCCACTGGTATCCACTGGACTCCACTCAGCCTGCCAGTTCCCAGACAACAGTGCTGAGGACCCTGTGCTGGAGAAAGCAGGGCAGGTGTTACTTGGAACATCACACACTGGAGGAACAGCATGAGGTGGCTGGTCCCTGTGCGTCATTCCCCATCACAGTCATGAGTACTTTTCAGGGAGCACGAGTGCTGTGCCTGGACAGAGGAGCAGGGTGGCACACAGCCCTTGGCCTTGGACCCAAACTGCGCACACCACTGGTGCTGGGGGGACCATGCCAGGAAGCACAGGGCACCTTGTGCAGCAGCAGCTTGTCTGAGTAGTGTCTGGTGCTGTGACAGACACATATCTTTGGATCTTCTGATAGTGTAGAGAAGGGGTGCAGGGGGGCCTGGATGTGTTTGTGACACCAACAATGCCCCAACAGCTTCTTCTGAGATGTGCAGTGAGTGATTTTGGTCACAGCTTGCTTAGAGGTGGTGTGGGATGTGGACATTGTAATGCCACAGGGCTCTGGGAACTCCCAGTTGATTTCATTTTATTTTTTTCCAGAATTTTTCCGTCTAGGTGGAAGGGAAGAGCCGCTGCTCAGGACGTGTGGAGATCCGTGACGGGGACCTGTGGAAAAGTGTCTGTGATTCCCACTTTGGTCCCAAGGCTGCTGACGTGCTCTGCAGGGAGTTGCAGTGCGGCGCAGCCCTGCCTGTCGCTGGAGGAAGTCACGTTGGAGAAGGGGTGGGTCCCATGTGGGATGGAGAGCTGCGGTGTGTGGGGAATGAATCCCTCCTCGCCTCCTGCCCCAGGGGGTCCCCCCGGGACCAGCCCTGCACCCACGCAAACAGCGCTGCTGTGAACTGCACAGGTAAGGACTCAGGGTGGGCTGTTGAACACCTGGGCTGTGCCGGGGGCAGGGGAGGAGGGCAGGGACTGTGCTGGCCTTGGCCTGAGAACAGGAGGGGTGATGTTGTCTCCTGCAGTCTGCAGTTACGCAGGAAAAGATGCAGAAGCCAATGTCTCGCTTCTGTTCCGTCCTCCTGCATTTGGTGCACGGCTGCCGAAAGGTTCAGGATGGGGACAGAGTCCCTCTGTCCCCTTAGTTACTGTAGCTGCTCCTCTGGGTGCAGTTGTGCAGGGGGAAATGCCTGCTGCCCTGCCACAAAGCCCTGGGGCCAAGGAGCAGCACAGGGATCCCTCTGGAAACGGGGCTTCTTCCCATGTGTCGATGTGACAAGGGCTAGAAAGTGAACAGGTTCACTGAGCCTGTGCTTCTCTGCGTGGCAGAAGGGCTTTTCTGCTTCCAGGGCTCCCACGTTTCTGGCCGTTGGTACCCGGGTGTGGATTTGCCATCCTTGGGCACCGTCCCTGGGGCCCTGGCTCTGCCAGCTCTGTTCCCTGTGAGCTGGTGGTGCCTTAACTGGTGGCTCTTTGTTCTGTCATCCCAGAGGCACAGCCAGCCTCCGGGGTACCCAGGAAGGGGTGTGGGCTCTTCACTCTTGTCCCGGAGTCAGGGTGATCCCCGGCCTGACCGGGGGTGGGTTGTGCTTGTGGAGACAAGGGAACTGGGGTATCTGTTCCCAGAGGCTCGCAAAGGGGTGAGCTTCCTGCGGGGATCCCAGACAAGGTCAGGTCTGGGCTGATGCCCAAGGACAAGGAGGGAGCATGGGTTGGGAGGCCTCACTGGGACCATCATTCTGCTCCACAGGGGACACGGAAAGTCCTGAGGGAGGAGGGTGAGTTGGGAGGAGGCCCAGGGCAGGCTGTGGTCCAGGGGAGCTGGGGGCTCTGGGGAGGAGTAGCCGTGTGAGCCTGGGGGATCCCTGGTGGGGACAGGTCCCTTTTCAGGGTGCTGTCTGGGGAGGAGCAGGAGCCCTGGGTGGGCACAGGTCAGGGGCGAGGGGCTGTTGGAGTGGATGGAAGTGTCAGAGTGTGTGGTGCCACAAATGACCCAGCAGGGCTGGAGCTGGGCACCCCCAGTCTTGCACAGCCCATGAGGAGAGAAGGGACTCCTGAACTGCCCTGGGGACAGCCTGGAGGGGAGTGGGCTCCCACCCTGGTGCCTCTGACTCCACCTGCACAGGGCTTCCCCAGACCCGTGGTGCTGGGGCTGAGCGCTGTCCTGACTGGTCCTGTGTCAGTGTTTGAAGGTGCTGTGGAGGTGAGGCTGGCGGACGGCGGCAGGCGCTGTGCTGGGAGAGTGGAGGTGAAACAACAGGGCAAGTGGGGGACCGTGTGTGGTCACTACTGGAGCATGAAGAATGCAGCAGTGGTTTGTAAACAGCTGGGCTGTGGGTCTGCTGTTGAAGCTCCTCAGTACGGACACTTTGGGCCAGGATCTGGCCCCATTTGGATGGATGATGTTGGCTGTAATGGCACCGAATCTGCCCTGTCTGACTGCACACACGGAGGATGGGGTGAACATGACTGTGGTCATTTTGATGATGCTGGAGTGGTGTGTTCAGGTAAGATGACAACCTATTCCATACCTCTGGGGCTCAGATTGTGGAAGGAACCTGGCTGTGCCCTCAGGGAGCAACAGTCAGGCATCGGAGCATTGCCCAGTGTGGCCAGTCACACTGCTGAGCTGGAACTGTCATTACTGGTGTCCCCAGTCCCTGGGGAAAGCCAGTGGGAACCTGCCCAAGGGTGCCTTACTGTGCCTGGTCCCTGAGCTGGTGCAGATGAACCCTCCATCCCTGCCCTGCATGGTCTGTTGATTGCCATCTTTCTCCTCCTGTTCACCCAGGAGCTGTCTGGCAGTGCTCAGGGCCAGCTGTCCCCATGCCAGAGGCACCAGAAGTGACTCCTGTGGCCACCCACCGTCCTGTGGAAGGGCGTGAGATGGGGAGCTACTTTGCGGTTGTCCCCCTTAGCAGACACAGGTCCCTTGGCTGATGTGTTTGTGCCACCAGCACCCCCTGAGAGCAGCTGGGGATGTCGTAGAGTTTTTTTGCCTGTGGCCACCTTGGAGATCAGCTGGCATGTAGTCAGGGTATTGCCAGATGGCTGTGGGAACTCTCAGGGGTCATTGGTTGGTCCAGAATCTGTCCGGCTGCTCTAAGGGCACCGGTCCTCCTGAGGACGTATAGTGATCCATGAGGAGGACCTTTGGACAGCGGTGTGTGACTCACACTTTGGTCCCAACGGTGCCAACGTGGTTTGCAGACTCTGCTGTGGGTCTGCAATAGACACACACCCCTGAGTGCTGTGATGGTGGAGAGAAAGTGTGTAACTTGACATGGATGCCTTTGTGACACCATCACTCCTTAAATAGCTTCTTCTGAGATGTGCAGTGAGCGATTTTGGTCACAGTTTGCGTGGAGATGGTCTGGGATGTGGGCATGGGAATGCCACAAGGCTCTGGGAACTCCCAGTTGATTTATTTCCAGGATTTTTCCGTCTGGTGGAAGGGAAGAACCTCTGCTCAGGACGTGTGGAGATCCGTGACGGGGACATGTGGAAAAGTGTCTGTGATTCCCACTTTGGTCCCAAGGCTGCTGACGTGCTCTGCAGGGAGTTGCAGTGCGGCGCAGCCCTGCCTGTCGCTGGAGGAAGTCACGTTGGAGAAGGGGTGGGTCCCATGTGGGATGGAGAGCTGCGGTGTGTGGGGAATGAATCCCTCCTCACCTCCTGCCCCAGAGGGCCCCCCCGGGACAAGCCCTGCACCCACGCAAACAGCGCTGTTGTGAACTGCACAGGTAAGGACTCAGGGTGGGCTGTTGAACACCGGGGCTGTGGTAGGGGTTGGGGAACAGAGCAGGGACCGTGCTGGGCCGGGTGTGAGGACAGGAGGGGTTGATGGGTTTGTTTGCAGCATGACAATACTGCAGAAGGAGAACAAAGGCATGTGGTCCCTCTGGCCCCTCCACCAGCTACTGAGGGTACAGGAGCACGAATCCACTCTCTTTTCTCCACATCTGTCCCCAGAGTACACAGGGATCAGACTGGTGAACTGGCAGCACAGTGTGTGCGGGGAGGGTGGAGGTCCAGGTGCTGGGGACCTGGGGGACCCTCTGTGCCTCCCGCTGGGACCTCTCGGATGCCCACGTTCTCTGTCGTCAACTCAACTGCGGGTTTGCTGAGTCCATTCCTGGAGGAGAATATTTTGGGAGAGAGACTGGCCCTGTCTGGAGAGACTCATTCCACTGTGACGGGACTGAAGCTCTCCTGCAGCAGTGCCCAGTGACCACCTTGGGCGCCTCGCCGTGCTCCCAAGGGAACGCTGCTGCTGTCCTTTGCTCAGGTTAGTGCTGGAAAAATGCTGCATAAACTCCATTTGTCACTTGTGTGCAACATAGCCACTAAAAGTAGGGGTTCCATGGCCGTATCAGGCTGAATTTCTCCTTGGGGAAACCCTGGCTTCCCCAGGAACTGTCTGGAGGGCTTTCCCTGCTCAGACTGACCGCTCGACTTTGGGAGAGCTGAGGACTGAACTGGAGGCAGGCATCTGCCCCCAGGGCAGTGGCTTAGGCCCCAGCACCACCGCCAGGCCCGGGCTCCTCTCTCCTCGTACTGTGCAGCGAGCCCAGGACAGGGCTGCAGGGCTCTGCTCCATCCCTCTGGCTGCAGCCGACCGCATCCCGTCCCCACAGAGAGCCCTGCAGAGCCTCATCCCCCCACCCAGGCAGGAGCTGGTGCCCCCAGCAGCAGCTGACCTGGCTGTGAGCTGCAGAGAGGGCCCAGGCTTTGCCCTCACTTCTCGTCAGCACAAGGCTCCACCTTGTCCCGTTTGGTTGAAAATCCCCCCTTGCCCTGCTCCCTGCAGGGTGCCATGCTCCCGGTGCCGCCGATGGCCGTGGCATTTCTGCTCTCCCCAGGCCCAGCCGGCTTTGGATCCCTGCGGCTGGTGGGCGGAGGGAGCCGGTGCGACGGACGAGTGGAGATCTTCCAGGATGGGGCGTGGGGCAGAGTCCTGGATGAGCAGTGGGACGTGCAGGAGGCCAGCGTGGTGTGCCGGCAGCTGCAGTGCGGAGAGGCAGGGACAGCCTACAACCCCCCAAAGCCTGAGCGAGGGACGGGCCCCGTGGGGCTGCGAGGGGTCTGGTGCGCAGGGCACGAGGCCAAGCTGACCCTCTGCAACACCTCCCTGCCCAGCAGTGCGCTGGCAGCAGGGCTTGCGGAGGACGTGGGAGTCATTTGCTGGGGTGAGTGGCACTGCCCAGGCGCCCAGGTGACGGTCTGCGCAGGCGGGCAGGCCCTGACAGCGACTGGGGTTTCCACCCGCTGCAGGGAGCCGGCGGGTCCGGCTGGTGAACGGGGCCGGGCGCTGCGCGGGGAGAGTGGAGATCTACTCCCAGGGCATCTGGGGGACTGTCTGCGACGACGGCTGGGACCTGTCTGATGCCGCCGTCGTTTGCCACCAGCTGGGCTGCGGAGAGGCAGTGGAGGCAGCCGGCTCCGCTCGCTTCGGGGAAGGCTCCGGGCAGATCTGGCTGGATGGTGTGAACTGCTCCGGGGCCGAAGCTGCTCTCTGGGACTGCCCGGCTGGGCCCTGGGGGCAGCACGACTGCGGGCACAAAGAGGATGCGGGAGTCGTCTGCTCAGGTCTGTGCCACCTCAGGAGCTGTGGTGGGAGCCTGGTCCCGGGGAGGGCAGGACGCGGGGAGAGCCGGCCATGGCCAAGGCTGCCCCTGGCTGCCTCTGAGCTCCTGCCCAAGGCCCACCCATGCACGGACACCCTCAGTCCCACGGGGGGTCCCTGGGGAGCTCAGCTGTCCCCAAGGGTTCGCGGGAAGGGCAGGGCTTGGCTGTAAATCCGGGACTTCTCTCTGCCCCTGGGTGCAAGGGGGATGTGGTGGCCTTGCCCCTGCCCGGCTGAGGGCCTGGGGGGGTGCAGAGGTGTCCTGGCTCCCACAGCCCCAGATCAGCCTGTTCCCGCTTTGGGGCCTTTTCTTCCCAGAGTTCGTGGCCCTGAGGCTGGAGAACAGCGACGGCTGCTCCGGGCGCCTGCAGGTTTTCTACAACGGGACATGGGGGAGCATTTGCTCTAACTCCATCACTGACAACACGGTGACACTGGCGTGCAAGGAGCTGGGCTGCGGGGACTGGAGGATCCCTGGAAACACGCCTGCCCTCTGGCAGGGTGTCTGGCCCTGCCTGGCTGGATCGCGTGCAGTGTGGGGAGACAAACAGCTCTTTCTGGCAGTGTCCCTCCACGCCCTGGAATCCACAGTCATGTGAATACCTGGAAGAGGAGATCCACATCACCTGCAATGGTAACTCTGAGGCACCCATGCACCAGTGTCACCCCAGATCCTGCTCCCCACGGGGCATGGCCAAACACAGAGAAAGAGCTTGGAGAGGCTTTTACTTTCCATGCCAGACCCTTCCGCTGCCAGTGGCACAAACGTGACCGCGGCCACACACATCCAGCAGCAGTTGCCACCCAGGTTGCCACCAGTGCCTGGGGAAGCAGAGGCATCTCCAGGTGAGGTCTCAGAAGAGACCCGACAGGCTTCAGAAGAGCCTCCCCTCCATAGACAAGCTACTGCTGCTCTGTGAGCCAGGGACCTTCTGGGGCTGAGCAATCAGGGTCCCCCCACAGTCCTGCATGTGTCCCATGGATGACTGGGGTTCAGTTGCTGCCGTGCCCCAGATGGTGCAGGGACGCCCGAGCAGAGCTCAGCCCCGCTCTCTTCTGCATGATCCCCCAAACCAGCCCCTTCACCACAGTGTTTCCTTCTTCAGGGGGACAGACAGAAATGCCTCCAACCTCGCTGGCGCCGTGCCCCAACTCCACGAGCTGCACAGGTAGGGAGCTCCCCTCTGTGTCTGGCAGGGCTCTGCCTGCTCTCCCGGTGCCATGGGAGGTCTTACTCTTCTCCAGCCAGGGAGAAGATTCGTGCCGTGGGGGGCAAGGACGGGTGCTCGGGCAGAGTGGAGGTCTGGCACCGTGGCTCCTGGGGGACGGTGTGCGACGACTCGTGGGACATGCAGGATGCCGAGGTGGCGTGCAGGCAGCTGGGCTGTGGTCCCTGTGGTGTCTGCCCTGCATGAGGCTGCATTTGGGATGGGGACGGGCCCCATCTGGCTGGAGCAGGTGGAGTGCCGGGGGACGGAGCCATCCCTACAGGACTGCTGGGCCCGGCCCGGGGACAGCGGGGCTTGCCGGCACAAGGAAGATGCTGCCGTGCGCTGCTCAGGTGAGTGGCAGGGCTGGGAGCCCTTGCTCGGGTATTGGCAGGGAGCTAGGGAAGGCCTTTTGTCCACACAGTCCTGGCATGGACCCCGACCTCCCGAGAGAAAGAACGTTCCTGTGGAGTGCAGGAGCCCGGTGCCAGGCAGGGAGCAGCCTCGGTGTAACTGGCCGTGCTCTGGCCACTGCCCGTGGGGCCCTGCAGCGCCAGGGCTATCCCCTGGGCTGCCTCTGCCATCCTGCCTGCCTCCCAGAGCAGAGGTGCTGGGCTCTGCCCCGGCCTCCCTTTCTGGCACTACAGGAGGGGCAATTTGGGTTGGATGTGTCAGGGACATCTAGATACACACACACACACACACACACACACACACACACACACACGGTGTGTTGGGGAGGAGGTTTCCTGATACCCACACACCCAGTGTCTAAGCCCAGCTCTCCTTTTCCTCCTCTGCAGCTACACCCAGGACGACAACACCCCCACCCCGAGCAGGTAACTTGTCCTCCCCCCAGGCTGGATACCCCCGGGGCCAGGCTGTGACCCACAGCTGGATGGAAGGGGCTCCTAGCTGGGGTGTGAAACTGCCTGGAGGAGATACTGGAGTGGTGGCAGGGGGCTGGGGAGAGCTGTAATTTACCCAGGAGGGTGGAAGCTTCCCTGTCACTCACGCCTGGGTGCTGCCCCTTCGAAGTTGTCTCCCATGCAGATCCCACCCAAAGCCATCAGAGCAGCAGCGGGAGAGTCTCAGTGCCCGTCATCATGTGCATCATCCTGGGGACCCTTGTCTGCCTGCTCCTGGCCCTCCTGGCTGGACAAGTGCTGAGCGCCAGGGCTGGACGCAGAGGTGGGTCCTTGCCCAGAGGTGCTGGGGGGAGATACCTCCTGGCAGGGCTGTGGGGTGCTGCAGGGGGTGTCAGCAAGGGGCACAGGCAGAGCGGGAGGGTGAGACTGTGTGCTGCTACCTGCCTCATGTGCTTCCCCGTTCAGTGCCTGGCTGTGGGGCACCAGAAGCAAGGGGTGGAGAGAGCCCTGAGGTGGGGGCAGTTAGCCATGGGGTGAGGAGAGAAATGGCAGAGAGGGGATGGCCAAGGCTGGCAGTGCTCTCGGTAGTGCTGGAGGGGGCTCTGGGGCAAGAGAGGTGCTAGGAGGAGTGTGGGGCAGCAGGGTCCATCACCGTGGTGTCAGGCCCCCAGGCTGTCCCCCTGCCCAGCCCTGCCCACCCCCTGGTGGGACAGGGGCAGGTAGGGGCAAGCTCCAGGTGACGAGGAAATGTGGGAACATATCCAGGGTGAGACAAGGGGGACATTGTGCACAGGCCAGAGGGGCATGAGCGCTGTCTCCAAAGGGATGATGTGAGGGTGATGCTGCCCCAGATAATCTTCACACCAATGCTGCCCTCACTGGGGATGTGGCAGCTGTGCCTGGACAGTGCAGTGGGGCTGTGCTGTTGGACCAGTCCTGAGGTGGCACATGGAACCGTTTGGGTCCCTTTGCCCCTCTGCCTGTCCCTGTGCCAGCCCTGTCTCTGTCCACAGGCTCCAGCAGAGCCCAGGAGCCCTTCCCCGAGGCTGTGTACGAGGAGATCGGGTACAGCCCAGCGTGGGAGAAACGGGCCAAGTTTGAACGCTCAGGTGGGTGTGGGTCTTCCCTGGAGGCACATCCGCAGGACCCTTTCCTCTGGCCCCAACCGAGAGCTGACCCCCTGAAGACCCCCAGCCTGTGGTCCCTGTGGCGCTGGGGCTGTGGGAGCTGTGGGGAGAGCATCCAGGTCCTGATCCCAGGAGAGAAGCTTTCTCCCAGTCAGCTTTGACTGTCCCAGCTGGACAGCCCCTCTCTTCCTGCCCCTGCACCCCATGAGACACCCGAGGAGCGAGGGAAGGGGCTGTCCTGGGCCAGCTCTGGAAGCTCCTTTGAGACAGGGTTTGTCCCGGGGGAGCAGGGTGAATTCCCAGACCTCCTCCCCACATAGCCCCAGCTCTGTGGGTCCCCCTTCCCCAGCAGCGCTGACCGTGAACCACGTCAGTGGGGCTTGCTCCATAACACCCGCTGTGCATCTCTCCAGGCTCCTATTCAGAGGAGTCCCTGACCCAGCTGCAGCCCCACCCTGGGGTCAGTGAGGAGGAGAAAGGTCTGGGATCAGCACCAGGTAACGGAGGCAGGAAGGGGTTGATCTCCCTGCAGACATGGGGTGGACAGAGGTGTCCCTGAGTGTCACCATCGGAGAAGGGGAAGACATGGGCATCTCTTGTGGTTCTGCCAAGCCCAGTGTCTGCGCTCTGTGTCCCTGCACATCCTCCCATCCTCTGCTCTGCAGGACGGATCTTCTCACTGTCACCAACTCCCCTCTCCTTTCAGACGTCCTTGTCCTGCCCGGAGGTGACCCAGCAGATGGCTACGATGATGCCAGGGAGGTTCCTGATGCGGGGGAGGATGCTGTGCCTGGGCAGGGAGAGTGGGAAATGCCCAGGATGCCAGAGGAGGGAGCAGGGCCCAGGGCTGCACCTGGAGGTGAGAGGGAAAGAGAGCGCTGCCTGTTCCTAGGGTGCCATCCCTGGTGCCCCTCAAGTCACTACCCTACTGACACCCAAACCTGCAGGGAAGAGGAAACCTGGCATGGGAGTTTTCTTTGAAAGGCCCGGGGGTGGGAGAAGGAGCTGAATGTGGTGAGGACCAGGGAGGGTGGTGGTGTACAGACCCCATGGGGTGAACTGAAACGTCCGACCTTGCTGCTTGCAGGGGGCAGCCTGCGCTCCTGGAGAAGTGCCGACGTCCCTGGAGCTGAAGGAGACACCTTGTCCCTGTCCCCGGGGAGCATGGGCTATGATGATGCTGAAGAGGTGCCTGTGGCACTTCCCTGTGAGGACGCAAAGGCTGTGACACCCGAGCTTGGTGCACAGCAGTCCCTGAGCCCCAGGCCAGGAGAGCCCATCCCTGCTGCACAGCTGGGTGCAGCCGGGAGGGAGGAGAGGTCTGTGCAGCTGGGAGAGCCGCGAGCACCAGGGGACTGTCTCCCTTGAGCCATGGGCAGCAGAAACTGCTGGGAGTTTCCTCCGTTTTTATTCCCATTTTTATGCTGTGCATTCTTATATTTGCTTATTAAAAGCCTCTGGGGGCTTTGACCCAGAGCTGGTGCTTCCCTACCAGGTGTCAGGGCATCTCCCTGAGGCTGGTCAGGGGGAGCAGAGAACAGAGACACCATGGCAAGGAAGGGACACGTCTCAGGGACAGCAGGCTCAGGGTCAGCCTGTGGGGCTGCGTGAGGCCATGGTCCCTGGGGAATAATCTTGGTGAGAGAGACATCCATCCTGCTGCCCACAGGCAGTTTCTAATCAAAGTGACTCTCTGATAGGTCCCATGATGCACCCCAGTGGGAGCACCCATTTCTTCCCCCAAGGGTTCCAGCTGCTCTTTCCCACAGGCCCTGCCTGGGCCACACTGATCCCACCATGCAGAGGCCACGACAGAGCTGCCATGTCAGGGTGAGCCCTGGGCTTTTGTCTCACAGAAGCGAGCACTAAGGTGACCGCAGGTCCCTGAAAACCCCAGCCAGCCCCAGGTGGGATCATGGCCCGCGGATTACTTCCCACAATGCTTGGGAGGCAGCTCTGCTCCCCACTGCCCTGGCACAGGGTGCAGAGCCACCTCCTGGGAAACACGTGGCTGGGATTCTCTCTCCTCATGCTCTGCCAGGACCCCAGTCTCCATGGGCTGTTCCTCCTGCCTTGCAGACCCAGAGCAGCCCTGGGAAACCCTCCTCCTGCTCCCCTGCAGCTCCCACCCCTGCCCCCCTGCTGCCTTGCCAGGTATGTCAGTTTGGGTTGTGTGCGGGGCAGTACTTGTGGGCAGGTACGTGAGGGCTGGGAGCACCGAGGATGAGGGCACCGTTCCCTCAGCGCTGTTAGAGGGCCAGGGGGTTGGAGAAAGCTTCCCCACAAGACGCGTGCGGCAGCCAAAAGCCTGTGCTCCAGCCCCTGGCCTGGAGAAGGACCCATCTGGGAGGATGCTCATGTGGGCACATTTCCATGGCAGTGGAGATTTTGTGTCCCTCCACTAAAACAGGTGCTGCTGGGAGCTGAGCCAGGGTCCCGGTCCCTCTCCCTCAGCTGGGGTTTCACCTGCCCCAGCACCCACGGCACAGAAACCTTGTGCAGAAGCCAGGCTGGGAGAAGAGTTTGGCACCTGGGCAGGACCTGGCGCCCAAACTGCCCAACTGCCCTCCCTGTTCCCGCTGGTGGGTCTCCGCACTCCACCGGCTCTTCACCAATGGGCTTCTCTGCTGCAGGCTGGAAGGTGTGTTGGGTGTCTGTGGCAGGATTGCCTGTGGGGAGTAGCTGCAGCTCCATAGTGCTGCAAACAGCAGGATCTGGCCCTGGAGCAGAAGTGGAGAGGAGGCAGACGTTGCCAACATCTTCTCCTATAGCAGTGTTGCCCCATTCCCTGCTGGGAGCTCCTCCACCCCTTGGCTGACCCTGGGGGCACCTGGGGGGAGCCGAGGTTCACACATCCCTCTGCCCCACACCTGAGAGCCTTCCTGCTGGCAGCCCCCATGGGAGAGCAGTGTTCCCAGGGCAAGACCCCCACAATGATGCGTGACATCCATGGGCATTGCAAACACAGCCTGGACAACTCCCACTGGGATAAGCTCCAGCCCTGCATCTCAGAGAAATAAGGTATAAAGGTGAAGTAAAGAAGAGGGGAGTGTTATCTTCTGAACACGGGATGGTGGGGGCCTCTGGACAGTATGGACACTGATCTGCACACTCCAGGTGCCCCAAGTGGGAACTGGGGAGAAGAGCCCAGTGCCTGTCCGGTGTGACTGCCCCACCAGCTCTGCCCTCCCACAGGTGTAATATTTTTCCCATAATCTGGCACCTGGTAGAGGTTTGCCTCTTTCTCCTTGAGGAAATAAGCCCCAGGCGTGGGTGTGCTTGAGGGGGCAGCACCCCTGAGCAGAAAGAACCTGTTTCATGCATTTTGGGACCTAACAGGATGGCCCTCCCAGATGGGTCCCTTCTCTGCATCAAAGCAGGATTGCCACTGTGCCCCAGATCTGTGTCTGCTCCTGCAGCTCCTGAGGATCTACCTGAGGGGGGTCGCAGTGAGACCCCAGCCCTCAGCACCGCTGCCCCACACTGGGCAGAGCTCAGATGTGGAAAGCCCATGGGAGAGCAGCCTTATTTCTCTGAGTTTGGGCTCCCTGTTCCCAAGGAGGAGCAGTGCAACAGGGCGAGGTGCCCCCAGGCTCTGATGACATCCCAGGGTGTGTGGTGGGGGCACACAGGGGCAGAAATCCCATAACCCCTCCTCTAGTCACTGGGCCTTGCCCTGCACCACTCCTCCCACCAGCATCCCAGGAGGTGAGGTGGACAGCAGGCTTCCATCTCCCTGGGGCTGCGGGTGTGGGTTGGGCTCAGGGACCTCCCCACTCCTCCAGTGCTGAGGCCTGTCCTGACAGCAAAGCAGTGCTCTGGGACAGCACTGGCTGGGGTCTCCGTGGCAGGGTGGCTGAGCACGGGCAGCTGTTAACTCCAAGGCTGAGAGCCTGACCACATG
This sequence comes from Tyto alba, assembly GCF_018691265.1. Lineage (NCBI taxonomy): Eukaryota > Metazoa > Chordata > Aves > Strigiformes > Tytonidae > Tyto > Tyto alba. The sequence goes on along the minus strand of NW_024881277.1, from coordinate 5,422,513 downwards.
CAGGGGTGGTATCTTCGTGGTAGTAAACATGGGACAATTGTGCTGCTCAGCTGCAAGGAGTGCCTCTCCCTGGGACTGCGGAGATGATGGCCTCCCCGTGGGCAGTGTGCCCTGGTCTGGGAACTGAGGTTGAGGTGAAGGATGTGTGTGAGGAGGGGAGCAGTCTGTGCACCAGTGAGAATGACCATGAGGAGAGAGACAGTCTTTGCAGAGACCCCTGAGTGGAGAGATCCCGATCCCTGTGGAGCAGGGAAGGAGACCCAGCTGGAGAACACCCCAAAGACACACTGAGTGGAGAGTCCTGCCCAGCGGAAGGCTGGGGGCTTGTGGTGCAAGAGGAAGGCTCCTTCTAACCTGTAGATGTGCAGCTACAGCACACGGGCAGTGCTCTGGCAAGAGGGGAAGGAGCGAGGAGGGCCAGGGCAGGATGGACAAAGGCAGACGGGCTCTGCAAGACCCTAAGGGAGAAAAAGCATTGCTGAAACCCATGGTTGAACCAGGGACCTTTAGATCTTCAGTCTAACGCTCTCCCAGCTGAGCTACTTCAGCCCTGACCCAGCAGCCCTTGTCCCTGTGCCACCCGTGCCAGGCCACAGCCTGACACACATGAGGAGAGCTCCTTGGGGACGTTCCCAGGAAAAAGCTGTGCCCAGTTCAAGCAGAGTGCGCCTGGCCTCTCCCTGCCCCTGTGGCTAGGTGGGCTCCAGTTGCGGGGTGGGTGCCAGCTTACAGTGGGCGTGACAAGATATGTGTTGGGCCTTAAATACAAAGGTGATGGTTGCAAAGTCAAGTGAGCAGGCCAGGCACATGCAGCTGCAAAGGCTGAGGAAGAAAGAAGTGTGGGATTGGTGGCAGACACCTCTCACAGAGAAGTGAAGGGCCAGGGGAGGAAGAGCTCGTGTTGGTGCCATAGGCTTTTGCCTCATTCTTGTCTGAGCCAGAGCTTTTTGTTCAATATTGGGAGACCATATGTAGGGGGAAAGGAGGCTTGGAAACCTCCAAGGGTCTGGGTTGCAGAGCCTCTCAAGATAACCTCTTCCAGTGTGTAAGTGACCTCATGGTTATGACCTCATGGTCCTCATCTCCTGCCTGAATATTCTTTCCATTTTTGTCCCTTGCCTCTCCTTTTCCCACCATCCACCATGATGAAGAGCCTGGCTCTATTTTCTTAGCTGCCTGACAGGTACTGAAATGCTCCTACGAGGTTTCCCAAAGCCTTCTCGTCTCCATACTGGAGAGTGTTCCCTCAGCCTTTCCTCAGGTGGGAAGCTCTCCAGCCCCCTGTACGTCTACACATGCCCGACTGTATTGGTGCCTCTTCATTGATCTTGCTCCAGTTGATTGATGTCCTTCCTGTACGGGGGGCAGGAGGCCCCAAACTCAGTGCAGTACTGGGCATGTGGTCTAGCAAGCACTGAATGGAAGGGGAGAATCCCTCCCCCTCATCTCCTGGCCATGCTCCTCTTCAGACAGCCAGGATGCTGTTGGACTTCTGGGTTGCCAGCCGTCACCGCTGACTCATGTGCAGCTTGTTGTCCACCATGACCCCCAGGGCCTTTTCTGCTGAGCTGCACCCCACCCAGGGCTGTTGCCCAGGGTTAGGCCAGCCCAGGGAAGGACTTGGTTGAAGATGAGGGGTGTTGAGGGAAAGGATTAGGGAGGTAGGTAGGGCTTAGATTTCAGGTATCTGGTGAGGGTTTCAGCTTCAGTGATCAGGGCAGGGCTAACGATGAGAGCTCACCTTTCAGGGTTAGGTGTTAGGCTATAGGCAAAGGTTTAGGGGGAGCTGCGAAGTGCCAGGCCTGAGGGGCAAGGATGTGGCACTCGGTGTGTATTTGTCCTCAGAGTGACCAGGGGAAAACCTCAGCTGCTGATGACCAAAGGCATCACCATTCAGATGGGCTGGGAATTAGCACTGAGCCCCTTGGCAGGGCACATCCAAGGGGCTACACGACACAGGATGTCTCTGTCTCCTTTCTTTGTCACCCTGAAGTCACTTGCCTCTGTTCTTCTGCTCTAATCAGCCCCCAGGGAGGCTCACGTCAATCTCCTGAGGGAGCTTCCTCACCCAAACCCCTCAGCATGCCCCACTAAACGCCAAAGACTCTATTCCTCCCATAGCTCTCCAGACTCAGTAACTTTCCCCTGGGAGCTTGTTAGAGTGCAGCAACTCTAATTAGTTTATTCTTGCATCTTAATTTCTGTCCAGTCGCAGGGGGGCTTTTAGAACAGGCTGTTTTGACGATGGGTTTTGCTAAATATAATGATGTTAACAACCACATGATGTAACACAAGTGCATTTCTTTCTCAGTTATACCTCAGAAATGCTTTGAACATTGACAAATGATTTTTCTGTTGACTGTAAAATGTTACCCACAACACCCCAAATTAATTTGCTAGAGGTGGGCATGGAATAAGGAGGCACAGGAAGATAGGCAGGGAGATCACTAGAGGCATGAGGTCGTAACAAGGCTCTGGACTAGAAATTTGGCCAAGAAGGTGGAAAAGTTGATTTAAACTGCCAAACTCTCTTTTTAGCCAACTTGCTAATTGTGCGTATAGTTATAATTTCCTATCTATTTGTCTAGCATATTTCTTCTATGGTCATCACTTGAGGAAGGTAGACCTTAGTGGAGGCTTGGACTTGGCATACAGTTGAGGACTTCATTGTTGTTTGTTTGTTTGTTTGTTTTTTAATAATTTGTCTCATATTTTACTTCCGTTTCTTCAAAATTAATAAGATTCCTGTGACTATTTACAGTCAAGTCTCAGGGTAAATCAGGTGGGAATTGGTGCAAAGGAGCTGTAACATTCAGCTGTGAACATCAGTGAGGAAGTCTGATGTAGAAGAATGCAAGTCCCAGGCAGCCCCTGAGGGAAATGGTGGGGCTGGGGAGGTGGGGAGGAAAGTTCCCCATACAGTGGGGGACCATGAGGAGACCGCTGTTGTTACATTTCCTGTCCTCTGTAGAAGACCATCAGAATTGGAGAAAGCTTCTCTCACTTCTGTAAAATTAAGAAAGGATTAAAAACCCCTTCAAAATGAACAAAGAAAAAAAAATATTTACGAAGATGTCATTAAAATCTTCCACTTTAAGTAGACTCCTGAAGCCTCTCCAATTAGCTGTACAAGATTGGAAGTCCTGAAATAATTGATGGAAGAGATGTGGCTCGTTCAGGTTTTCTGCATTTTAATGAGACCCGGGGTGTATTTGGTGCTTGAACCTCAGATACTGAGAGGACCTGAACCAACCTCTGAAGGGGTTAAAGTCAGAAGCAAAATCCAAAGTGTCTTGGAGTGTTAATTGGCCCCTCTGAGGCCCATTACAGACCAGGTGTCCCCATGGATTAGTTAGAGAAGAAAATTGGAGGCTGTGAGTACAGGTAGGCAAAGGCACTGTGCAAGGGGAGCTGATGCTGAGTAAAACTTGATATATTTTATCATGCCAAGTGGTCAGCCCCAAGAAGGGGGATCCCATCCCTCACACTGGCTCAGGGCTCTTCCTGGGGCACTGTGGGGTGGGGTGGGCAATGCTGAGTGGAGGACAGTGGTACCACAGCTCCCAGCCTCCCTGGGGGGCTGCAAGGAAGCCACGAGGCCCCAGTTCCATGCGATTATCATGTCTCCTTCCAGGCCTTGGTAGCAGAGACAACTGCCATAACCAAGGGGACAGAGACCCCCAGGCTGTGGACACCCAACCTATGGCATCTCCCTGCCTTTCCTGAGATCTCTCCTTCCTCCCTGCCTGTTCCTTGGAACACAAAGCACTGCATTGATCCAGGCTCTGGGTGACCTCTGGCACCACAGCAATTACCCTTTAAGGGACATTTTTTTCTCCTCCTGTCCAGTCTCAACCTCCCAAGCTACACTTTGTGATGCTTTTCCTTTCTCAGGTGGTTTCCCACTACAAAGAAAAGCTCCACCATCTCTGAAACCACCCCAAACTCCTAATTTCAAGCTACTTTTTTACTCCCGCACGACCTTCCACACCATCAGGACAAGGAAGCCCAGGTCCCTCAGCTACTCTACACACTTCATGTGCTTCATGCCCTCTAAACCCACCTTTGCAGACATCCTCTGGGCACTCTCCCATTCCTTCCTGCTCCTCAGAATGGGAAGACCGGGAGTATGTTACAGGTGTGGCCACACCAGTGCTGAGTCGAGGGGGATGATAACTCCCCGTGTCTCGATGGTCATGCTACAATGCAGCTCCATATGCAGGAGCTGGCTCTATTCATGGTGAGCCTTTACCAGCAGCACATATGTCATCACTCACAGTGCCCAGGGCCTTCTCCTCAGACTCACTCCTCTGCCAGTCCAGTCCCACTTTGCCCCTTCTCCTTGTACAACTTGAGGTTCCTGCTGGCCAAAGCCCCAAGTATCTCAAGGTCCCTGTGCACTGAAGCTCCAGCACATCAGCATTTAAGGCATGTGTGCAGATGGTTCCTCTGAGAGGACAACAACTTGAGTGGATGTATGGCAGTATGGGTAAGAAAAAGAAATGCTCATTTAATGGAAATGATGACGAAGGTGGAAAGCACTACTGTAACGATGAGCTAGCTCATCCTCAGTCACACTGAACTTCACAGGAAGACAACGAGCAGTGAGGTTGACCTAAATCTATGTGCCTCAGAAGGTCAGTACCACACCTTATTGGGCAATGACAACGTCAAGTTTGGGGATAAAAGTGACAAAAATCAGCATTTGCTGATTTCCAAAACTTGCATCAAGCTCCTGCCAGCAGGCAGCGGAGGCACGGACGCAGAAGCCACCCTGACAAGAATGTTTTGCACACTGAAAAGTCTTTTTGGTTGAAGGCAGATCGTGACGAGGGCTGAGCAGTTTGTCACAACAGGCAGAGCACAGCCTGACATTTCTGATCCTAGTTCACGTGACTGCAAAGAACAACAGGAAGGAAACTGGTGCTTGCAAAAGGCCTGGATCATGACCATGACCCATGGCCTTTGGTCACAGAGGCCAAATGATCCAACCAGCTGGTGTGCATGTCAGATGCAGAGGGCAGTGGAGCCCATAAGAACTTGCCTATTTGACAATAAGGGTTGCAGGGAGCCAGGCTTACCAAGAAAGGCAATCTGCAAAGTCCTGATTTCAGCTGGGACAGAGTTAATTTTCTTCCTAGCAGCTGAAGCAGTGCTGTGCTTTGGGTTTAGGGTGAGAACAATGTTGAGAACTCCAGGATGCTTTAGTTGTTGCTGAGTAGGGCTTATCCTAAGTCGAGGATTGTTCAGTTTCCCATGCTGCCAGTGAGGGGGGGCACAAGAAACTAAGAGGGAGCATGACCAGGACATCTGACCCAAACTAGCCATAGTGTTATTTGATACCACAGGACATCAGGCCCTGTATATAAACAAGAGGGAGGAAGGCAGTGAGTTGGCCAAGAGATGTGGATCACTGCTTGGGGGGACCAGCTGGGCATGGATCAGTGGGTACAGAGCAATTGCACTGGGCACCCCTTGTCTTTTTCTTTGGTTTTATTCCTCTCTTTTTCTTATCTTCCTTTTCATTACAATTATTGCAACTATTTCTATTATTATTATTAATATGATTATTATTACTACATCTTGTTTCAATTATTAAATTCTTCTTATGCCAACCCATGAGGATTTTTTGTTGTTTTTATTTTTTTTTTTCTGATTCTCCTCCCCATCCCACCAGGGGAGATGTGGGGATAATGAGTGAGTGGCTGCATGGTGCTTAGCTGTCAGCTGGGGGTAAACCACAATATTCCTTTTTGGTGCCCAAAATGTCATCCGGTGGTGTGACCACAGCCCTGAGCAGTACAGCTGGGAGTGGCAGTTGGTCCTGACACCAATCACCACTGGGTAGTACAGGACCTGCAGCAGTTGAGTTTGGGGTCTGGATGGTGCCATTTGTTGTCCTGAGACAAATGTGAAGACTCTGGTTATGTCCTATTAAAGAGGAGCCCAAGCACCCCTCAGGTCATTCTGGATATCCAGAGAAGTGGGGGGGGGTGGGAGCAATGGGCAGGCCTGAAGCCTGTCTTCAAATCTTAGAGGTGTTTCTTTCCCAAGGTGGAGATGGTGTGGGTACAGGGAGAGTGGCCTGATCCTCCCGTGCCAGGCAGAGCATCCAGCCCAGGGGTGCAGACATCTGGAGGAGGCTCAGACCAGAGGTGTCTATAGGAGATCCTCCTGCCAGCACTGAATTTGGGAGATGCTTTGGCAGGGCTTCCTAAGGGCTGATACAAAGGAGACAATTCCATTTCATCTTCAAGGCCAAACCTGTTGAAACACAAAAACCGTATGGGCTTTCATGGATGAAGTTGAGCAACCATGGCAGGAGGCCAGCACACTTTCTTGTCCACACTTGCCACTGCAGTTGCCTGTGCCTGAACCTGCCCACTTGCTTTTCCTGCAGCCACATTTTCACTGGAATTCCATGGAAATCCCAGCGCTCCTACTCTCAAGCTGGCATCCACTCCAAGCCCATGCAGCCTGGCCAACCACTGAGGCACCAACCACCTAGTGCCCCTGTGTGCAGCACAGGGCATGGCTCACACACCCCCTTTCCTTGTTGGTGCCCCTGCTCCCAGCACTGCTGTGCTGTCCCCAGATGCCACCCTCTTGCCACCAGCCTGCCTGTGGGACGGGGTGGAGATGCACAGAGGGCTGAAGGGGTTCAGGCTGCCCTGGGGTAGCACAGAGACCTTGTCTGTACATGCAAGGATGGAGCTAGGAAAGGCAGAGCTCAACTGGTGCTCAAACTGGCAAGGGATGCAGAAGGTAGCAAAAGGGACTTCGGTAAGGGTGTTGGCAGCCACAGCAAAGCTAAAAAAAGAAAAGCGGGCCCAAAACTCAGTGAAGGAGTGGACCTAGTGACCAAGAACACGTGGAGAGACTTTCAGCAAGCTGGTTGGCCATACATGATTCTGTGGGTCCTCTATGGGGTGAGTTACAGCCAAGGGTGCTGAGGGTGCTGGCCAAGGTCAGTGTGTGGCTGCTTCTGTCACCCTGGAAAGGCCATGGCAGTCAAGGAGGTTCCTGGTGTCTGGGAAAAGGCAAACATGCCACCCATCTTCATGAAGAGCAAAAAGGAAGATGAGGGAGCTCCAGGCTGCTCAGCCTCACGTCTGTCCCGGGGAAAGTGATGGAGCAAATCCTCCTGGAAGCCATTTCCAAGCACCTGAAGGAGAAGAAGGGGATTTGGAACTTCCAGTAAAAACTGAATAAAGACAAATTCTGCCTGACCAACCTGAATACCATTTACAATGAGATGATGGGCCCTTTGGATAAGGAGAGAGGTAGATGCAGTAGCCCTCAGTGAAAAGGTCTGCCTGGGATCCACACAAAGTTGAAGACAAATGACAGTGTTCATCCTGTCACTGTGCTGGGACAACTCCAGACAAGAGGCCAGGATGGGGACAGCAGCTCTGCAGAAAAGGACCTGGGAGTCTGGGTGCACAAGCGGGACAGGAGGGAGCAGTGTGCCCTTGGGAAAAGGCAGGCCAACCTTATCAATGTCTGGATTAGCAAAATCACAGCCATCAGGGAAAGGGAAGTGACTCTTCTCCCTTATTCATGGACCCCAGTAGGATTGCTGTGTCCAGTGTGGGTCTCCCCAGCACAAGAAAGACCTTGACAGGCTGTGAATAGTCCAGCAGAGGCTGGAAAGATGGTTGGCGCCTGGAGCACATTGTGTACTAGGAGAGGCTAAGTGGGCTGTTTGGTTTTGAGGGTTGGGTTTTTTTGGAGAAATCCCTCAGAGACCAGCAGCCAAGCAAGGGCCCAGGGGAGATGGTGGGATCTCGGTCAATAGAGATGTTCCAAACTCATGGAGACAAGGTCCTGGTGCACTTGATCTAGCACAAGTTGTCTGAGTATGGGCTTGGAGACCAGCTTAGGCAGGAGCTATGGCACATCAGGTCTGAGGGTCAGTATGAAGCTGTTTTCTTCTTTGGTCATAACGGTGGTGGAGTTGGGTATCAGAGTTGAGCCTGTATGCACCCTCACTGCACTGACATCATTAGAGCCCAATAAATTTTTCCTTTTAAAAAATTTTCCTTCTACCTGTGAGTGCTTGTGCAACCCTCACAGCTTCCATCCAGCAGAAATCGCTTCAGGCTGCCATGGTTCCCCTTTGTACCAAGAAGAATCCTGGTGTGAGAACATCTTGAAGGGCTCACCCATGCGCTGAGCACAGTGTGAGCTCTTCTGCAGGAGTCATTCCTAAGTCTGGCACTCATGCCATGGGCTGAGGACTATCCCAGCCCATCTCCAAGGCCAAGCCTTGCCAGGACCGTGCAGGCAGGCCAAGGCGACCAGCTCCAAGCAGAGACACACCCTGTGGGTGCCCACGCGGCTCACAGAAGGGCACCCACAGAAACCTCATCGCCCAGCACAGAGGGGCTGTGGCAGTGCCGATGGGTGGCAGTGGGCAGAGCAGGGAGGACCTCCTCAGCTGGGCTGGCCACGTCCTGCTGCCCCACATGGCCCCACAGCCCCATGGTGCAGGCACTGCTTGGAGCAGGGTGGTTGTTCAGGGTGGGGAAATGTCTGCCCAGCACAGACCCCGTGGCAGCCGTCCATGGTTCTTCCTCCAGCAGTGGCAGCCTCTCACCACCACCCGACCCTAGGTGAGCCCAACGTAGGATTTTGCAGGCAGACATGTGTAAGAAAATGAAAGAATTGTTGCCTCAAACAGTCATAAACACAGAAAAATTTGACAAGCTTTGGCCATTGTGATCAGTCTATGGAACACCACCCAAGGAAGCATGGAGTGTATCGAAGGGTGCACAGCTCCACTCCCTCATGGTTGTATTGCCAAATTCCTTAGATAAGCCTCAATGAAGGGAAACAAATTGAGTGAAACCATATGTTCAGGTTAAAGGAGTGATAAGAGAGAGAAAGAACCAGCACCAGAAGGACCTAAGCAAAAACTGAGGAAAAAATCAATGGTGTTGGGGCGAGCACAACCACTGACTCAATTGACAAAGGGGGTAGGGGCACCCGATCCCCCTTCCATGCACACACAGAACCCACCTTCCACCTTTTCCTCATCTCTCATGGAAATGTGTTGGAGGAGAACCTGCCTCTGCTTGTTTAGTATGAACATCAGCAGAGAAAGTGAACTTAAAAGGCAACAGAAAAGTTTGCTGGGGGTGCACCTACCGCTCAAGATTACCAGACCTGAGAAAATGCTGGAACTTGGGGTAGTGATCCACATACTTTTGACTCTCTTTCTCTCTCTCCCTTTTCCTTTTCTTCCTTTCTTTTCTTCCTTACAGGTTTATTAATAAGAGGCCACATTGCTTGCTATCCTTTTCCAAGTTTAAGTTGTTTCTACTGCAAGTAAAACATTTTAACCAGTCATTTGGTGTCATTTCACTTTAATTTAACCCAAGGGGACCACAGAACCTTTATGCTTCCCTGCATTCCCAGTCTGGCTCATAACAACCTTGGAAAGGCTCATTGCCAGTACGATATTCATTTTTGGCTACCTGGCCTCTGCCTTCAAATGCACGCTATGAGAGAAGCACACCTGTGGAGCACCTCGTCTGCACAGTCAGAAGGGGTTCTGTAAGCATCAGCAATGTTGCCCTCAGGAAGAAGGCATTTCTCAACTGCCAGAAGGCACAGAGCACATTTAGGGAATATTAATACACTCAGAAACACACACCTCCGTGGTTCACCTCGCTGAACTTCCTTCACCATTCTTTTAAGCAATGAACACAGAGAAATGTTCTTCCTCCTAGGGGTCCTACTAGGAGAGAGTGGAAAAGAAGGACCTTGGCCCCCCATGGTGTTGGAGAAGAGCAGAATGCACCTCATTCAAAAGAGGGAAGCAGCAATATGTTTTATTGAGGTAAAGTACTAAATTGACAGAGTTCCATAAGTGCGATGGAACTGAACAAAGTTTTGATAGGGGCTTGATAAGGTTCAGTAAGATTGATGGTGAGGTTCACCTTACTAATTACTGCATGGAGGAAACCCACAAAGGAAAATAGAGTTAGAATTGAGTTAGAATGTTTCACATAGAGACCAGAGGTGCAAGGAGAGAGGAGGACACTGCCACTGTGTCACACTCCAAGGGGCCCCCATAACAAATCCTGTCATGTGTAGAGAGGGGTCCAGCCCAGTGAGCCAGGCTGGGAGGCCCCCACATCCCAGACCGGCCATGCAGGGTTACTGGGGCCAAGTCTGGGCTTTGAACTGTGCAGGAAGACACAGTCCATGTGGGCTACAAAAATGGAAAACCAGGGCAAAATGCCAACTTGGGAAGGCCATGTGTGTTGGAACAAAGAGGAAAAGACCCAAAGGGGATCCCCAGGAAGAACCACATGAAGGAGGAGAAACAGAAAATATGCCTGTGAAATGCAAACTGCTTTTTGAGGTGTGACACCAAAAATTCAGGTGGTGGTGGGGACATCCAATTCCCCATGCTTGTGAGGGATCTCACAGCTACCTGTAAGACCATTGTGGCGGGCAGGTCAGTGCTACATGTTTTGCCTTGTCCTTCGGCTGACAACCTGATCAAAAAGCTCTGTCTGACTGAGCCAGGGGAGAGGTCAGGAGTGGGCTGGGACTTGGGCACTCACCCCACAGCACCAAACCTTCTGAAGGGCACAGCAGCCCCAGGGAGCATCCCAGGGAGGGATGGCAGCCTCCCCAGTGTTCCCACTACTTGAGCTGGTCCAAAGGGTGTGAGGAAACAGAGTCCAGGCACTCTCTGTCTGTCCTGCATTCATGCTGCAAGTGACCCTCAGCCCTGGCTGCCTTTCTTCCACTTCTGCCTCCCCACCAGCCCTGCTGCCCAGGACAGAAGGAGACCCCCAGCCCTGGGGATCCTCGGGCAGCTTCCACATTTCTCCAGTCTCCTTTCCCCGTGCCTGCTGCATTTTCACTGGCTCACACCAAAATGCAGGGTCATGGTTTATGGGTATCTGGATTTAGTGCTTTACTCTGGGTGATCCTCACCTTTGAGGGGTGTCTCATCTCCTGATTGTCCATTCACTGCCCACCCCAGGGCACACAGAGAGTGTCTTTTCTTTCCTGACCCCTCCAGACTCCTTTCCGCAGGGAACACTACATGCCATCAGCCCTGCTATACATGTGGCTGCCTAAAGAGGTAATGGAGAGCTCCTGCAGCACCTACACCGCCCCTGGAAACCAGGAACAGTCTTTGAAAGCACCACTTGGTTTCCAATAGATCACACAGTTGCCAGAAGTTTATCACCCCAAAGCAGGAATTAAAGAATGAGAAAAGACATTTTAAAAAGTCAAATTCCTTGGGCTTATTCTTGGTAGCAGCTTAGTTGGGACAGCCCAGCCTTCAGACACTGCACGCAGGAGACCCTTTTTATTGCTGAGATGCTCTCAGGGAGGCTGGATCTGGTAGAGTGTTCAAGGCATTTGAGAAAGGGTCGGACACAACAGATGAAGCACCTAGAGAAGTGGAATGAAGCCAAGCAGTTACCTCTTATGATAATTATCAGAAGGGAAAAATAAATCAGAGGCTTGTCCTAAGCCAAGCTCTGGGTACTCTGCAGAGAAGGTGAGGCAGGTTACTGCTGGTAGAACAAGGTGCGTTGGATCAATTCCTTCACGGCATCCTTGAGCTCCCTGTTCCTCATGCTGTAGATGAAGGGGTTCAATGTTGGAGGTACCACTGAGTACAGAACAGCCACCACCAGATCCAGGGATGGGGAAGAGAAGGAGAGGGGCTTCAGGTAGGCAAAAAATGCAGTGCTGATGAACAGGGAGACCACAGCCAGGTGAGGGAGGCACGTGGAGAAGGCTTTGTGCCGTCCGTGCTCAGAGGGGATCCTCAGCACGACCCTGAAGATCTGCACATAGGACAGCACAATGAAAACAAAACAAGCAAAGTATATAAATGCAGTAAACACAAGGAGTCCAAATTCCCTGCGATAGCCTGAGTCAGAGCAGGAGAGCTTGAGGATCTGGGGGATTTCACAGAAGAACTGGTCCACCACATTGCCATGGCAGAGTGGTAGGGAAAATGTGTTGGCAGTGTGCAGCAGAGCATTGAGGAATCCACTGCCCCAGGCAGCTGCTGCCATGTGGACACAAGCTCTGCTGCCCAGGATGGTCCTGTAGTGCAGGGGTTGGCAGATGGCAATGTAGCGGTCGTAGGCCATGACGGTGAGAAGGGAATATTCTGCTCCAAGGAAAAATACAAAGAGAAAGACCTGGGCATAACATGCCAAGAAGGAGATGACCCTGGTATCCTGGAGGCAATTGGCCATGGAACTGGGGAGAGTGGTGGAGATGGAGCCCAGGTCGAGGAGGGAGAGGTTGAGGAGGAAGAAGTACATGGGGGTGTGGAGGTGGTGGTCGCAGGTGATGGTGGTGATGATGAGGCCGTTGCCCAGGAGGGCAGCCAGGTAGATGCCCAGGAAGAGCCAGAAGTGCAGGAGCTGCAGCTCCCGTGCTGTCTGCAAATGCCAGGAGGAGGAACTGGGTGATGGAGCTGCTGTTGGACATGGTCTCCATATGAACCCAGGGGCCTGTACCAGAGGGAAAAGACAGTGACAAGTGAGGACAGACTTCTCTGGGTAAAACCAAAGACTTCTCTCACACATTCGTGACCACACCTCAGACCCCCTCCCTTTCTCCTGCTTGGCAGGACCTTTGTGCAGCTCCCTGGCTGTTGCTCTGGTTTGTGCTGGCTGGGGGTGCTGTGAAGAGCAGGGCCTGTGGGCTCCCAGATGTGTTGTATATGCTCTAGGCTAGGCTCTGCTTGGGAGCAGGGGGCACGTAGGGGCCAGGTCTGATAGATTTTCTCAGGTGAATTCCCTCTCATCATCAAAGGGCTTGACAACACCTCCACCCCCAATCCCAAGCAAACTTGACTGCATCAAGGAGTTTCATGCTTTTGTTTGTGTTTTTTCTTTCAGAAAGCTCTTCCCTACCACCCCACCACACCCACCCCAGCCCCATCTCATTTAGGGAGTCTTCTCTGAAGGCAGAAATGCTGAGCATCTCTGCTGTGCTCAGGATGAGCAGCCACAAGTCCTGGGAGTTAAAAGGATTTGCTGTGGCTTAGCGCAGGGGCAAGCGAGCTGGTCTGTCCGTTTGTCTTGTTCCCGGCTGCCCTGTCTCTGCCCCTTGAAATGGAGGGGGATTGCACTCCTGAGGTACCCAGAGAAGCAATCAGACCCCACTGAGAGCAGAGGGATCCACTGCAGATCACTAAGTATTTCACCCTGCCACCAGGAATCTTCACAAGGTCTCAGCACCCCACTCCTTGCCAAGGACACAGAGTTCATTTTTCCAACAAATCAACATAATCCTGCTTGTAGCATCTCAGGGATTCTCCAATGGGTTTTACACACAAACGATGCAGGAGAGATATGCCATCTGCAGGGCAGCAACCAGCTTGGGAGGACACCCCAAGGAGTCACCAAGTGTCCTCATGGTGGCATCTCCTGAAGTCAGCTCAGTCCCCACCCGCATGGGCTGCATGGCCCAGAGCCCCACAGCTTCGAGGAGAGCTGGGACACCGGGTTCCCATGGACACGTCTGCGTGGGAGGGCCCACGAGCTCCGTGCTGACCCTTCAGCTGGACCTCCCACCCCCAGAGTGCCTGACAGCCACAGCAGGAGTGGCACAGGCGCGAGGAGAGACGAGCAGACACGTCGGAATGGCCCAGCTGGGAGAGGCCAGCAGAGAGACAGCCAGGCATTCGGGACAGCCTTCCCCTGTCCCAGCTCTGCCCGCCACCTCCCAGCCAGTGACACCGCAGGGCAGTCACCCTCAGCCCCTGTGCTGCACGGGCACGGGGCAGGAGAGATGCCCTTCACCTCTTCTTGGCGCTCAGGGGGGTGAGAAGGCTGCTGGTGGGCTGGACTCCATGGCTGTGAGGTCAGAGGCTCTGCTGGGTGGGAGAGAGAAGGGGAGAGATGTCAGTATCACAGAAATCGGGAATGAAAACTCCTTCATGCTGGGTTTAGCATTAACGAGCAGGCATTATTTATGTGGTTGGGGACATGAGGGAATCATTCCACCTGACATGTCCACCGTACATTACAGTAGCCAAAGCTTATATCCCTCTGTTACATACGTATTCATCAAATTTCTTAAAACTCATGATCTTATATACATAGCTATTAGGAATGCAGTTTGTGTCCCCGAGGGGCTTCCATGGGGGTCATTGGTGGACTCTAGCAGTCTCTGGTGGTGTTTGGAGATGAGCCTTTCTTGGACTTTTTCTACAATTTGTAATTGGCCTTTCTTTGGTTTATGTCTGCCCTTTGTTATCTCCAACCTAGCTTCAGCTAGTTCATTCTTTTTCAGAGCATCTTAATCTCCAAGGACAAGGGCTTCTCATTAGGAGTCTGCCAATTTACACACAAAGCCTCTCCATTTAAGCATTCCCCACGAGGTGTTTATCACAGTTGCCTAGCTGAAGGACCTCTGTGCAACAGGCAATGTGTTGCAGGTGTTTGGCTGATTGCTTAAGGTCTTATGCGACCCTAAACAACTCTTTTATTCTTCACCCATTTTCCAACATCAGAGGAAGGGATCTGCGCTGCAGGGCATGGCCAAAGGTGCCAGTATATCCCCTGAAAAAGGATTTCTGTTAAAAATCTCACTCCCTGCCCACGTCTCTGCTGCCTGGAGCTGTGCCTGCTGGCTGCCTGGTTTCTCGGTTCCCATCTTCTGCATTCACAGACCCCATCCCAGCTGCTGCGTGCTCATCTCTGCCCTGAAGACACCTCCTGGGCAGGGCACTGCCCAGGACCTTCTCTGCTCTTCAAATTTCAGGTATATATGGCAGAGAAAACCTGACAGGCCTGCTGCTGGTGATGCTGGTGATCTCTAAGCCATGGGGGATTGCTCTGATGCTCCCAGACTCATTCACCTCTCAGTGAAACAGATCTGCATTGTCAGTACCTTCTCCAAACCAGTAAGAGTCATTCCCATCTCTCACTGCTCACCCAGCCAACCCAGAGTAGCAAACTGAAAGCACAGGCTCCTTCCCTTGCAGGTGAAGCCTCCCTTTTTTCTCTCTTGCAAGTTTCCCCCCCAGAGCTGTCCAGGCTGTCAGCAGGAGCTGTGGGCAGCCCTGACCCACGCCTCACCCCCTCAACAGCACAATGACCCTGCCCTACCAGGGGTGATTGTGATGAAGGACAGCCCGGGGTGCCCCTGGCTGCACACCCAGCTTCACGCTCCTGCAGCCATGCCCAGGAAAAAGGGAGATGACATGCCCCGTCCCCCCGACCGTTCGGCAGATAATCACTGCTCCAGAGAGCATCAGCCCTGGCATGTGCCAGCTCTAGAAGGACCCTCCCAGAGACTCTACCAGTATCCACCTGCAGCCAGAGACTTACCGTGTTAGGAGCTGTGATGATTTGTCCCCCAGTGAACTCTCAGCATCCTCCCACTCCACACTGTCTTACATCTCTCTCACTTCTCTCCTCTCCCCTTGTCACCCGTGGGCAGTGCCCTCAGCCCTGCCGTGCTCCGCAGAGATGCTGCTCCTGGGCAGAGCTGTCTCTCTCCAGTGCTTCCCGCTTGCCATCAGCTCCTCCTGCCCCCAGAGCCCGGCCCAGCCCAAGGCACCACTTTCTCTACACCACTGCTGTCCCTTGAGAGATCCCTGGGGCTCGAGGGCTGACAGCTCCCAAAAGGCAGCAGGGCCACCCCTGGGGAATATTCTCTGAAGTCAACTGAAGTAATCACCAATGTACCTGTCCCAACACCAGAAAGAGACTGGTTACAGCATGGTTTAGCCTAGCAGAGTGTGGTTGCCTGCAAAAGCTGTCAGTGTCCATATCTGGAAAATGTACTTTACCTGTCCGAAAACAAAAAAATGACACACAAAGCAGGACAAGGAAAGGATTTGTTTCCCCTATGCAGGGCAGGAATTCATCTGAGGTAATGTGGGCATCTCATCCAGAGCTGGAAGCCCTTGGGCTCAAACAGGATCCAGTTCAACTCATGCACCCGACATCTGACATGATGCAGCAGGTTTTGACATCATGTCACGGAAGTCAACCCTCTATGTCCCCATCCCTGCTGCTACCTAAAAACTGTGCCACATAAACCCAATACAGGTGCCTAGGTACCTGTAGTATTCTGGAGGACTGTCTCCTGTGAGAGGGGGACCACACTGGAGCAGGGGAACAAGTTCCAGAAACTCACCCCACCGCAGATGGCAGAAGCAGCGGCACTGACTGCACCCCCCCCCATTCCCTGACCCTGCACCGCATGGGGGAGGAGGTAGAGATATTGGGAGCAGAACTGAGCCCGGGAAGAAGGGAGGGGTGGGGGGAAGGTGTTCTCAGGATGTGGCAATGCTTCTCACCCTCCTATTCTGTTACATGTTTTTAGTGTCTGTTATAAATGTATGCTCTTTTTTCTTCTTCCCCTAATGAGTCTGTCTTTCGCTTGTGACCATAAAGGGTGATGATTTTTCCCATCCCAGTCCTATCTTGATCCCCAAGCCTGGCTCATCTGTCCCTTCTCATTGTTGGAAGAGAAGAGGGAGCGAGTGGCTGTGTGGCGTTTCGCTGCTGACCAGGCTCAAACTACGACACACGGTCAGACAAACTGTGCTCTGTTTCACACATATCCCACATGGACATTTGTATCTGACTAATCCCTAACACTTCCACAAACATAAATAATTGACATTTCTTAGGACCGGAATCACCCTGTTTTCAGAGAAATATTTAAAACCCAAAGTGAAACACACTCATTCACAGAGAGGTACAAAATATCTGGGTGTGACATTTAACAAGTGGGTCAATCGGAAGAGCCTCCCAGGGTGACCTTGCCGACCGAGGGTGGGGGTTTCTGCCTCTGGGGGTCTGAGAGTCCTTATGGGATGCCAGAGAGAGCACTGGGGATTGTGCCAGGCTTGCTGTGGCATGCCTAGGAAAGAACCAAAGGCAGGGAAAGGGAAGGACCAAGGTGATTTGGGGAGAAAGAAGCATCAGAAAACAGGTGGAAATGGAGATTAAAGGAGCTGGTCACAGTGTGGCTGGTCAGTGTACTGGTTTAGGCGTACCATGGAACTGTTGACTCCAGTCTGTCCTGTCTTCTTATGAAATTCCATCCTCCACAACTTTCTGGGGTGAGGAGATGTCTGCTCTTGGTACGGATAGAGGTCCAAGGGCCCATCCCTGGAGTGGGAAGCATGAGTCAAAGGGGCTCATGCACCTTCAGGGACAGCAACTGGAGAGATCAAGCTGTGTGCATGTGTCATGTTGGTGCATTAACTGGCAAGGAGGAGAGTCCTGGGAGCCAGGTATTTAGAGACCCTATGTAGGAGCATTTCTGACGGAGAATGGCCACGATATTTTGTTGCGGGGTTTGGACAATCCAGGCCTGAGATCAGACTGCTAACAACAGCTGTGTTATGAGAATGACCTTGAAGGGCTGTGTTGTGAGGAACTGTATCTGTTGAGTAAAGATAAATTAGGAATTTTCCCAGCTATGTATCTGGCTAAGCTAAGCACAAGTATGCAGCAAACCGCAAGATGCTTGCCTATCACAGTTTCCCTTTGGGCGTATGATAAGTTGCTTGTGACCAATAATCAAGGGGTACAGGTCACGTGAACAGCGGGTGCTTGCTGTGCAAAGGATATAACCAAGCAATTTGGGCAATAAAGGGGGATGACATGTAGCCGCATCGGTGTGATTGTCGTTACACGGCCGACTCTCCGAGGGGACCCAGCTTTGACAACCTACACACCAGCCATTTCCCCTTTGCCTTCCTCTTCCACCTGGCTGCCCCCAACCTCTCATCTCCCTGACCTTTCCCTCCAGAACCTCACAATCCGTGCTCTCCTTCTATCTGCCAGAAAACATGAGCTAGTCTTAGGAGAGAGGTTGAAGATGAGGGGTGTTGAGGGAAAGGATTAGGGAGGTAGGTAGGGCTTAGATTTCAGGCATCTGGTGAGGGTTTCAGCTTCAGTGATCAGGGCAGGGCTAAGGATGAGAGCTCACCTTTCAGGGTTAGGTGTTAGGGTATAGGCAAAGGTTTAGGGGGAGCTGCGAAGTGCCAGGCCTGAGGGGCAAGGATGTGGCACTCGGCGTGTATTTGTCCTCAGAGTGACCGGGGGAAAACCTCAGCTGCTGATGACCAAAGGCATCACCATTCAAATGGGCTGGGAATTAGCACTGAGCCCCTTGGCAGGGCACATCCAAGGGGCTACATGACACAGGATGTCTCTGTCTCCTTTCTTTGTCACCCTGAAGTCGCTTGCCTCTGTTCTTCTGCTCTAATCAGCCCCCAGAGAGGCTCATGTCAATCTCCTGAGGGAGCTTCCTCACCCAACCCCTCAGCACACCCCACTAAACCCCAAAGACTCTTTATTCCTCCCATAGCTCTCCAGACTCAGAAACATTCCCCTGGGAGCTTGTTAGAGTGCAGCAACTATAATTAGTTTATTCTTGCATCTTAATTTCTGTCCGGTTGCAGGGGGGATTTTAGAACAGACTGTCTTCAAGGATGGATTTTGCTAAATATAATGATGTTAACAACTACATGATGTAACACAAGTTCATTTCTTTCTCAGTTATACCCCAGAAATGCTTTGAACATTGACAAATGATTTTTCAGTTGACTGTAAAATGTTGCCCACAACACCCCAAATTCATTTGCTAGAGGTGGGCATGGGCTAAGGAGGCACAGGAAGATGGGCAGGGAGATCACTAGAGGCACGAGCTGGTGACAAGGCTTTGGGCTTGAAATTTGGCCAAGAAGGTGGAAAAGTGGATTTAAACTGCCAAACTCTCTCTTTAGTCAACTCGCTAATTGTGCATATATTTATAATTTCCTATCTATTTGTCCAGCATATTTATTTTATGGTCATCGCTTGAGGAAGGTAGACCTTAGTGGAGGCTTGGACTTGGCATACAGTTGAGGACTTCAATGTTGATTGTTTTTTTTTTAATAATTCGTATCATGTTTTACTTCCATCTCTTCAAAATTAATAAGATTCCTGTGACTATTTACAGTCAAGTCTCAGGGTAAATCAGGTGGGAATTGGTGCAAAGGAGCTGTAACATTCAGCTGTGAACATCAGTGAGGAAGTCTGATGTAGAAGAATGCAAGTCCCAGGCAGCCCCTGAGGGAAATGGTGGGTCTGGGGAGGTGGGGAGGAAAGTTGCCCATACAGTGGGGGACCTTGAGGAGACCGCTGTTGCTACATTTCCTGTCCTCCTTAGAAGACCCTCTGAATTGGAGAAAGCTTCTATCACTTCTGTAAAATTAAAAAAGGATGAAAAACCCCTTCAGAATAAAAAAAAAAAAAAAAAGTGTTTTTTTATGAAGTTGTCATTAAAATCTTCCACTTAAGTTGACTCCTGAAGCCTCTCCAATTAGCTGTACAAGCCTGGAAGTCCTGAAATAAATGATGGAAGAGATGTGGCTCCTTTGGTTTTTCTGCACTTTGATGAAGCCTTGTGGTGTATTTGGTGTTTGAACCTCAGATACTGAGAGGAGCTGAACCAAACTCTGAAGGGGTTACAGTCAGAAGCAAAAGCCAAAGTGTCTTGGAGTGTTAATTGGCCCCTCTGAGGCCCATTACAGACCAGGTGTCCCCATGGATTAGTTAGAGAAGAAAATTGGAGGCTGTGAGTACAGGTAGGCAAAGGCACTGTGCAAGGGGAGCTGATGCTGAGTAAAACTTGATATATTTTATCATGGCAAGTGGTCAGCCCCAAGAAGGGGAATCCCATCCCTCACACTGGCTCAGGGCTCTTCCTGGGGCACTGTGGGGTGGGCAATGCTGAGTGGAGGACAGTGGTACCACAGCTCCCAGCCTCCCTGGGGGGCTGCAAGGAAGCCACGAGGCTCCAGTTCCATGCGATTATCATGTCTCCTTCCAGGCCTTGGTAGCAGAGACAACTGCCATAACCAAGGGGACAGAGACCCCCAGGCTGTGGACACCCAACCTATGGCATCTCCCTGCCTTTCCTGAGATCTCTCCTTCCTCCCTGCCTGTCCCTTGGAACACAAAGCACTGCACTGATATGGGCTCTGGGTGACCTCTGGCATCACAGCACTACCCTTCAAGGGACATTTCTTTCTCCTCCTGTCCAGTCTCAACCTCCCAAACTGCACTTTGTGATGCTTTTCCTTTCTCAGGTGGTTTCCCACTACAAAGAAAAGGTCCAAAATCTCTGAAAATACCCAAAACTCCTAATTTCAAGCTACTCTTTTACTCCCGCACTGACCTTCCACACCATCAGGACAAGGAAGCCCAGGTCCCTCAGCCACTCCACACACTTCATGTGCTTCATGCCCTCTAAACCCACCTTTGCAGACATCCTCTAGGCACTCTCCCATTCCTTCCTGCTCCTCAGAATGGGAAGCCCCAGAGAATGTTACAGGTGTGGCCACACCAGTGCTGAGTCGAGGGGGATGGTAACTCCCCGTGTCTCGATGGTCATGCTACAGTGCAGCTCCGTATGCAGGAGCTGGCTCTATTCATGGTGAGCCTTTACCAGCGGCACATATGGCATCACTCACAGTGCCCAGGGCCTTCTCCTCAGACTCACTCCTCTGCTGGTCCAGTCCCACTTTGCCCCTTCTCCTTGTACAACTTGAAGTTTCTGCTGGCCAAAGACCCAAGTATCTCAAGGTCCCTGTGCACTGAAGCTCCAGCACATCAGCATTTAAGGCACGTGTGCAGATGGTTCCTCTGAGAAGACAATAACTTGAGTGGATGTATGGCAGTATGGGTAAGAAAAAGAAATGCTCATTTAATGGAAGTGATGACGAAGGTGGAAAGCACCACTGTAATGATGAGTTAGCTCATCCTCAGTCACGCTGAACTTCACAGGAAGACAATGAGCAGTGAGGTTGACCTAAATCTATGTGCCTCAGAAGGTCAGTACCACACCTTATTGGTCAATGACAAGGTCAAGTTTGGGGATAGGAGCGACAAGAAGTAGCATTTGCTGCTTTCTAAGATTTGCAGCAAGCTCCTGCCAGCAGACAGTGGAGGCACGGATGCAGAAACCACCCCGACAAGAATATTGTGTACGCTGAAAAGTCTTTTTGGTTGAAGGTAGATGGTGATGAGGGCTGAGTAGTTTGTCACAACAGGCAGAGCACAGCCTGACATTTCCGATCCTAGTTCACGTGACTGCAAAGAACAAGAGGAAGGAATATGATGCTTGCAAACAGCCTGGATAATGAGCATGATCCACGGCATCTGGTCACAGAGGCCAAATGACCCAACCAGCTGGTGTGCATGTCAGATGCAGAGGGCAGTGGGGCCCAGAAGAACTTCCCTATTTGACAAAAAGGGTTGCAAGGAGCCAGGCTTACCAAGAAAGGCAATCTGCAAAGTCCTGATTTCAGCTGGGACAGAGTTAATTTTCTTCCTAGCAGCTGGAGCAGTGCTGTGCTTTGGGTTTAGGGTGAGAACAATGTTGAGAACACAGGGATGTTTTAGTTGTTGCTGAGCAGGGCTTATCCTAAGTCAAGGATTGTTCAGTTTCCCATGCTGCCAGTGAGGGGGGGCACAAGAATCTGTGACCACAGCCTTGAGTAGTACAGCTGGGAGTGGCAGTTGGTCCTGACACCAGTCACCACCATGCAGTACAGGACCTGCAGCAGGTGAGTTTGGGGTCTGGATGGTGCCATTTGTTGTCCTGAGACAAATGTGAAGACTCCGGTTGTGTCCTCTTAAAGAGGAGCCCAAGCACCCCTCAGGTCATTCTGGATATACAGAGAAGTGGGGGGTGGGAGCAATGGGCAGGCCTGAAGCGTGTCTTCAAATCTTTAAGGTGTTTCTTTCCCAAGGTGGAGATGGTGTGGGTACAAGGAGAGTGGCCTGATCCTCCCGTGCCAGGCAGAGCATCCAGCCCAGGGGTGCAGGCGTCTGGAGGAGGCTCAGACCAGAGGTGTCTATAGGAGATCCTCCTGCCAGCACTGAATTTGGGAGATGCTTTGGCAGGGCTTCCTAAGGGCTGATACAAAGGAGACAATTCCTGGTGGTGAAAGGCCAGTGCAACCCTTCATGCCCACCTTCCCTCTCCCCTACAGCCACTGTTATGGAGGCTATTGGTCACCTGTGAGTGGCTCTCAGTCAGGCAAGAAGAGCTGCCCGGAGGGGCATGAAGCCACGTGGAGCAGAAGTTGCCAAAGGCCAGAAGGGCGATGAAGCTGCCCTTGGGTTGGCAGCAGGTGGAGCAGGACCCAGCAACGGCTGGTGGCTAAAAGAAGCATGTCCCCAGAGAAGACTGGTGGCATCCAGAACCTGGGCTGGCTGCCCAGCAGATGTTGTAGCCCCACCTCTCAGTGAGATGAAGGAGCTGATGCAAGGGGAAGCACCGCACTTCCCCAAATCCTGCCTCAGCACTGAAAATGGGACAGTCAAACCCTGTCACTTCTCTGTTCCTCCAGAAATGGGTGCAGCAAGATGAGAGGCTTGATGTGGCCTGTCGTGTCATTCTGGAGAAAATATTTGAGACAGAGCACCAAGAACTTGTAACCATGGGCACGTGAGCTTTTCCACTGAGGGTCGGTGTCACATGGCTGCAGTGACCAGGAGATGGTGGGGTTTAAACTCCCAAGAGAGGTGCGCAGGACAAACCCCAGAATCAGAGCCTTGGAGTACAAGGGAGAAATTTTTGGCTTGTTCAGGAAGTTCCTGGGCTGGATTCCTTGGGAAACTGCCCTGTAGAACAAAGGGGCCTTGGACAACTGTTTCAACTTCAAGGCCAACCCTGTTGAAATGCAAAACCCACGTGGAATTTTATGGATGAAGTTGAGCAACCATGGCAGGAGGCCAGCACACTTTCTTGTGCACCCTTGCCACTGCAGTTGCCTGTGCCTGAACCTGCCCACTTGCTTTCGCTGCAGCCACATTTTCACTGGAATTCCATGGAAATGCCAGTGCTCCTACTCTCAAGCTGGCATCCACCCCAAGCCCATACAGCCTGGCCAACCACCGAGGCACCAGCCCCCCCGTGCCCCTGTGTGCAGCCCAGGGCATGGCTCACACCCCCCCTTTCCTTTTTGGTGCTCCTGCTCCCAGCACTGCTGTGCTGTCCCCAGATGCCACCCTCTTGCCACCAGCCTGCCTGTGGGACAGGGTAGAGATGCACAGAGGGCTGAAGGGGTTCAGGATCCCCTTGGGGGAGCACAAAGACCTTGTCTGTGTGTTCAGGGATGGAGCTAGGAAAAGCAGAGCTGAGCTGAAGCTGGAACTAACAAGGGATGAAGAAGGTAGCAAAAGAGGCTTCAGTAAGGGTGTTGGCAGCCACAGCAAGGCTAAAAAAAAAAAAATATGTGGGCCCAAATCTCAAAACTCAGTGTGGCAGTGGGCCTAGTGACCAGGAACATGTGGAGAGACTTTCAGCAAGCTGGTTGGCCATACATGCTTCTCTGGGTCCTCTATGAGGTGAGTTTCAGCCAAGGGTGCTGAGGGTGGTGGCCAAGGTCAGTGTGTGGCTGCTTCTGTCACCCTGTAAAGGCCGTGGCAGTCAGGGAGGTTCCTGACACCCGGGAAAAGTCAAACATGCCACCCATCTTCATGAAGAGCAAAAAGGAAGATGAGGGAGCTACAGGCTGCTCGACCTCACATCTGTCCCTGGGAAGGTGATGGAGCAAATCCTCCTGGAAGCTATTTCCAAGCACCTGAAGGACAAGAATGAGATTTGGAACTGCCAGTAAAAACTGAACAAGGGCAAATTGTGCCTGACCAACCTGAATACCATTTACAATGAGATGATGGGCCCTTTGGATGAGGGGAGAGGTGGATGTAGTAGCCCTCAGTGAAAAGGGCTGCCTGGGACTGATAAGAGAGAGAAATAACCAGCACCAGAAAGACCTAAGCAAAAACTGAGGAAAAAACCCAGAGAGGGATGGCAGCCTCCCCAGTGTCCCCACTACTTCAGCTGGTCCAAAGGGCATGAGGAAACAGAGGCCAGGCACTCTCTGTCTGTCCTGCATTCATGCTGCAAGTGACCCTCAGCCCTGGCTGCCTTTGTCCCGCCTCTGCCTCCCCACTAGCCCTGCTGCCCAGGACAGCAGGAGACCCCCTGCCCTGGGGCTCATCGAGCAGCTTCCACATTTCTCCAGTCTCCTTTCCCCATGCCTGTTGTATTTTCATGCATGTTACGGTCCTTATCATGTGTGATCAGTGCCAGTAAATGCCTCGTGGAGTCGATGTCATCAGGACTTGGTCATGGTCAGACAAACTGTGCTCCGTTTCACATATAACCTCCATGGACATATTTATCTGACCTAATCTCCAACACTTCCACAAACATAAATAATTTCCATTTCTTAGGACAGGAATCACCCTGTTTTCAGAGAAACAATTTAAAACCCAAAGTGAAAAATACTCGTTCACAGAGAGGTACAAAATATCTGGGTGTGACATTTAACAAGTGGGTCAATCGGAGGAGCCTCCCAGGGTGACCTTGCCGACCGAGGGTGGGGGTTTCTGCCTCTGGGGGTCTGAGAGTCCTTATGGGATGCCAGAGAGAGCACTGGGGATTGTGCCAGGCTTGCTGTGGCATGCCTAGGAAAGAACCAAAGGCAGGGAAAGGGAAGGACCAAGGTGATTTGGGGAGAAAGAAGCATCGGAAAACAGGGGGAAAAGGGGATGAAAGGAGCTGGTCATGTGTGGCTGGTCAGCATAATTGTTTATGCACACCATGCAACTGAAAGTCTGTCCTGTCTTCTTATGAATTTCCATCCTCCACAACTTTCTGGGGTGAGGAGATGTCTGCTCTTGGTACGGATAGAGATCCAAGGGCCCATCCCTGGAGTGGGAAGCACGAGTCAAAGGGGCTCATGCACCTTCAGGGTCAGCAACTGGAGAGATCAAGCTGTGTGTGTGTCATATTGGTGGGTATGTCAGTGGGTGGAACCACTAATGCACATCAAACCAAATTAACCAGCAAGTAGGAGAGTCCTGGGAGCCATGTATTTAGAGACCCTATGTCTGGACTAGACCCTGGTGAGCCCAGAGTATCTGTGAGTTGGTTGCTCAAGGGAGAAAGTGGCCCAAAGCAGCACCTGGAGAAAATGTGGGCTCTTGCAGTCAGGTACTGATAAGGCCACAGGTCTGGACCTGGAGGGGAGGTTGTCCTTGGTGTGAGAGAGCAGCAGGAATGCATGGAGCTCTGCCTGGGGACTGACAGTGAGTTAGCTGAGAGCTGATAGGCCAGGATCAGAGGGCAGAACAACATGGGCAGCACTGTGGGAGGATGGGTGGATTTCTGCTCCAGACCTCTTGATCAGGTAGATGAGGCCTTCTTTAGACAATTGGAAGGAGCTTCATGCCTGCAGGCCCTGGACCTCATGGCAGACTGAAACTGTCCCAATTGCCACTGCTGAAGAGGTGCAAGCCACCCAGGAGGATTTTGGAGCTCACTGGTGACATCTTCCTGACAAGGGTGACTGAGGAGCCAGTGAGGTGAGGGGCCCTGCAGCAGGACTTGATACTTGCAAACTAGGAAGAGCTGCTCAGGGCTGTAACAATCAAGGGTGAGAAAGTAGAGTGTAGGATGCTGAGAGAAGGGAAGAAAGCAAGGGGCAGGACGTCAGGAGAGCAGGCTTTGACCTGCTGAAGGATCTGCTTGGAAGAATCCCATGGGATACAGCCCTGAAGATGAAAGGGTGCAGAGAATTGATGGTTAATGTTCTCCACTTCACACTCCAGAACCGTCCACACAGACATGCAGGAAGTCAAGAAAAGGTGTCAGGAGGATGGCATGGATAAAAAAGGAGCTCCTGACAGAAACCAAGCATGAAGAGGAAGGACAGAGGAGGTGGAAGCTGACTGCATTCCAGGCTCAGCGGTTCTGTGATTCTGTGCTAGAGAGAGTGTGCGTGTGCTTGTCTGTGTATGGAGGAACTGGGGGGATGAGGGAATTCTGGATCCAGGTCCCAGACAGCTGGAGGACCTAAAACCAGCTTCTGGAGAGATCCTTATTGTTTCAATCTCTATACAGGTATATATTTTCCACTAACACGGTCTAACATACAAACAGCCCAACCCTTATTTACCCTTTCTCCACTGACCCTGGCTTTGCTTGTTTTGTGATCTCATTTGGTGTTTTGAAGAGTGTGTTGATGGTAATTCCTACCTGGGGCTGTAGAGCCCTGCAGCTCCTCGGGCTGTTATTATGTGAGAGACACCACCACCATCAAGGTGAGCTATCTGCACAGAGTCACTAACAGCTGACCAAGTGGAGCTTCAGCCCAGGGAAACCTGAGAAACTCTGGGATTCTGGCCAACAGAAACCTCTTGAAGTTTACAAGGAGAAGTGTCCAGTCCTGCATTAGGAGGAAGAATAATCTCATTTCTCGCGGCAGGCTTGGACCTGAGTAGCTGAGCAGGGACCCTGAGGAGAAGGGCCTGGGCACTATGAGGGACACCATACAAGACAGCGGTGCATGCTGGCCACAAACAAGGCCACCTGCATACAGGTCTGCACTAGGATGAGCATGGCCACCCAGACTATCCTGAGACTGGATGAAGTGTGGTTTCAGAGATGGTGGAGGTTTTTCCCTAAATTGAGAAACAACATAAGAAAGAAAGAATGGCACAAAGTGAAGTTTTGGAAGTTGAGACTGGATGTGAGGATTTTGTGTTACGTTGAGTTACATGAAGCGTCCCTCCAAGTGCAGTACAATAGGCCACCCAGAAAGAGTCTGGATTAGCCAAAGCTTTGCATTCCAACCATCAGCCTGTGAGGATGGAGAGATATCAGTAAGGGTAGGAAGATGGTCAAGTGAGAGCAAGGCTGGTAAGCACGGTGGATGTCCGGAGACTTCAAGAAAACAAGTGCAGGCGTAGGCCACCATAGGAGAGCCTGTGGTGGAGTTGGCCAAGGGAGCTGACAAGGTTGAAAGCCCCAAACAGAGCTGAGCTCTTCCTCCTGTTGGCTCTGGCTGTTGGCTGTGTCACCAAGGCCTACCAGGAGACACCTAATCCTTACAGCACTGGGGCCTCTTGGCCCCCTTATCTCCACCCAAGAGCCTGGCAGGTGTCCAACCACAATCCTGCCCTTGGCATTGCACATCCCCACAAAACTCTGCCCCAGGAAGAGCCCTGAGCCGTGGGTGTAGGACAGCATCTCCTTTCCCAGGGGCTGGGGCCAGGGCTGCCCTTTGGCTTGATAAAATGCATCCAGGCTTATTCAGCATCAGAGCCACCTTTACATTGACTCTGCCTCCAGTTTTCTGCTCTAACCAGCCCCCAGGTTTGCTCTGGCAGTAAAGTCCCTCTGGGGGACCCATTAATGCTCCAAGAAACTTGGGCATTTACATCTGACTTTGCCTTCTTGAGAGGTTTCATCAGCTTTCTCTCAGGGTCATGGACTGGGCACCAAGCCCACCTGAGGGATCATTAAAATGCCTTGGACTGGTCCTCTGCTGCTGAGCTGGTCCCAGCTGCTGGGACAGAGGGAGCTGATGGCAAGCGGGCAGTGCTGCAGAGAGACAGCTCTGCCCAGGAGCAGCTCCTCTGCAAAGCGCAGCAGGATGAAGGGTACTCCTGGGGTATCTCAGGGAGATGAGCGAGGGAGATTAAGAGTTTAAAGGTGGTCAGGACTGGGAGGATGACTGAGAGTTCAAAGGAGGAGAAATCTTTGCAGCCCTTGACACAGTAAGTCTCTGGGTGCAGGGTGATGTGTCTGTAGTTCCTGGAGGCATCTCCTGAAGCTGGAACAGCCCACAGATTATGGGATCTGCAAGGAGGGGGCTCTTTTTAGGCAATTTTGAATAGCTGTGAAGACACAGTGTGCAGGCAGGGGTGCCCAGGGCTGTCCTTCCCAGCAGGGTCCCTGCACCCCAGGGGGCTGTGTGCTGGGGCAGGGACTCTGCCACCTGCCAGGGTCAGCACTCAGCCTGCCCGCGGAGCTCCCCACGGTGCTGCGGGGAGAAACTGTGGGGGGAAGGAGAGACCCCCGCCAGGGCAGGCTCCTTCTGCTCTCCAGAGGCTGCTGCGTGGATCAGGGATGCTCACAGCTCCAGATCACCTCTAGGACATTGGCATTTCAAGAGGAAGTTCAAAGCAGGGGCCACCTTAAAAATGTGAACCTTTCTAGGCTCTATGATCTCATGTTTCTTCTAAGAAAACATAGAAAGGGGCGGTGAAATTTTAATATGTCACTGAGACTCCTGAAGTGTTAAACTGAGGGATCAACACATTTGCCAGAGACTTTATGAAGTGCCTTCACCTACTCCTCTACTTACAGACACACCAGCATCACCTTTGAGGGTTCTGGTTTTGTCCTGCTGTTCTCCTTTGTATCTGGAAGTAGGGAAGGAGCCTGGGCAGTGCCCTATTTCCAGGAGGGGTCTGCAGGGCAGAGCTGAGCACACAGAGGGTGGGGTGGGGGCTGGAAGCACTGTCAGGGTGCTGACATGGGGACACAGAAATGGCTCCTGGCAGAAAACAGCTCCAGGGAGCAGAGAGCCAGGACTTGCTCCAGCATTCTCTTGACTCTGTTCTAGGGCACAGGGAGCCTTTTTGTCCCTCAGGTCTCCCCTGTGTTCAGTCTGAGAGAAATGTGAAAGATGAGGATTTCTATCCCTTCAAAGATTGACCCCTCTGAAACATCACAAATCTGAGCTCATGTAAAGGAATTGAATATATTTTCCCCAAAGAAAGAGAAATAATTTTGAGGAGACTTTTTGGTAAACAGCATAAGATTGAATAAAAGAAGTCTGTCCTAACTTGTCAATGTCTTCTAGTTCAATCTCCCTGCCTGCAGTGAACAAATGTCCAACAGCAGCTCCATCACTGAGTTCCTGCTCATGGAATTTACAGACAGACGGGAGCTGCAGCTCCTGCACTTCTGGCTCTTCCTGGGCATCTACCTGGCTGCCCTCCTGGGCAACGGCCTCATCATCACCGCCATCGCCTGTGACCACCACCTCCACACCCCCATGTACTTCTTCCTCCTCAACCTCTCCCTCCTCGACCTGGGCTCCATCTCCACCACTCTCCCCAAAGCCATGGCCAATGCCCTCTGGGACACCAGGGACATCTCCTACTTGGGATGTGCTGCACAGGTCTTTTTCTTTGTCTTCTTGATAACAGCACAATTTTCCCTTCTCACCATCATGGCCTATGACCGCTACGTTGCCATCTGCCAACCCCTGCACTATGGGACCCTCCTGGGCAACAGAGCTTGTGTCCACATGGCAGCAGCTGCCTGGGGCACTGCGTTGCTCTATTCTCTCCTGCACACTGCCAACACATTTTCCCTACCACTCTGCCAAGACAATGCTGTGGACCAGTTCTTCTGTGAAATCCCCCAGATCCTCAAGCTCTCCTGCTCAGACTCCCACCTCAGAGAAGTTGTGCTCCTTGTGGTTAGTGCCTATTTAGCATTTGGGTGTTTTGTTTTCATTCTGATGTCTTATGTGCAGATCTTCAGGGCTGTGCTGAGGATCCCCTCTGAGCAGGGACGGCACAAAGCCTTTTCCACGTGCCTCCCTCACCTCACCGTGGTCTTTCTGTTAATCAGCACTTCATTTTTTGCTTACCTGAAACCCCCCTCCATTTCTTCCCCATCCCTGGACCTGGTGGTGTCATTTCTGTACGCGGTGGTGCCTCCAGCAGTGAACCCCCTCATCTACAGCATGAGGAACCAGGAGATGAAAGACGCACTGAAGAAGCTGATTCAGTCAATTGTCTCAGCAGGGATAAGATGCCCATGTCTCTTCAGAAGTGATTTGCAACTCTTATCTTAAACCTTCTGTGCAGTAAGCATTTTATTTGTGAAACTCTTGTTTGTTCCAAAATGTCTCTATCCACTCCTCTTTCTCAGAGACATGAACCAGCATCTCTGACCCAGGGACACTTTCTACATGTGTCTGGTAAGACAGTACAGCTGGCCTCCCATGTTGCATATCCACAATAAAAGAGGCTTGTCTCAGTGCCGATGTCTGGAGGTTGGTCTCTTATTCCAAAGCTGAGGTCAGGAACATGCTGAAGGAATTGCCCCTCTGAGCGTGCTGCTGTGCTGGGGTTCTCCAGGGGTTCGGGGCAGGAGGGCATGTGGGGATGTGTTAGGGAATAGGCCTGTGCTGCCCCTTCACGTGGGGGTGCCCAGTGCAATGGCAATGATGGCTGATCCATGGGGATCTCCCTGGGACCATCTCCCCATGGCTTTCAGCCACCACTGCCCTGCAGAGCAGCACCGCCAGCTCAGGGCCGTGCCTGAGGTGACATCCCGCGACAAGAGCAGACCTATTTCTGGAGGCACCAGTTTGGGCAGCTTTTCTCTGGCTGGCACAGCAGGAGCTGCCTGGGGAGCCCCCAGTGCAGGAGTCTTGTGCTGGGGAGAGGGACGGGCACAGAGGGGCTGCCAGCACTGGGCAATCAGGATCTCTTGGAGAGAAGAGCAGCAGAGAGAGAGGAGATGCTGGCCTGCGTCTGCTCATGGCATGGCTGGCACCAGCCCTGGGGCTGATGGGGAGGCTGAGAGCCCTCTGTGCCCTAGGAGCTGCTGTGACCTTCCGAGGGGCTGGGGCTGTGGGGTGAGTGCCCAGAGCTCTGCAGCACCCCCCAGCCTATCTCGCTGGTCATTTCCAGCACTGGCTGCTCACCTGGGTTTATGGGTGAGCGTTGCTGCTAAACCATCTCCATCCTCCTTCTGGTCTCAGTGCCTGTATGGGGAGACCGGCCAGCCCTGCCCGGCCTCTCTCCTGGTGCAGACCCTGCCAGACCCCAGAGAAGGGCTGTCTGCACTTGCTGTGAGGTTGTGCTCTCTCCTATTTTTCCATGGACAAAGGAAAAAAACACTGACCACATGAGCAGAACACTTGCTCTTACAGTACATGGATGACATTTTGGTAGATACTGAAAAAAAGTCGACCTGTATTCAGCTAACCATTGAACTCTTAAACTTTTTGGGAATTAATGGCTATAAGATGTCTAAGAAGAAAGCACAGATATCAAGCCAAACTGTAATATATTTAGGCTTTGAGATTTCAAAGGGACAGAGGAAGTTGGGGACTGATTGAAAGGAAACAATCGGTGCCATTCCTGAGCCCTGAACTGTGCAGGAATTAAGAGCATTTTTGGGAATGGCTGGGTGGTGCCATCTCTGAATTATGAATATTGGCTTGGTAGCCAAACCGTTATATGAGGCCCAGAGGTCTGTTCCTTTCATGTGGGGCCGACAACAAGAAGAGGCCTTTCATACACTTAAGCAAGGTCTAATGTCAGCACCAGCTTTAGGATTGCCTGATTTAACTAAAGACTTCCAGTTGTTTGTCCATGAAGGACAGCACCTTGCCCTGGGAGCCCTGACCCAGAGGATGGGAAGCTGGAAGAGACCTGTGGGGTACTTTTCTAAAGAACTGGATACGGTGAGCGAAGGATGGCCTTCCTGCCAGCAGGCAGTAGCGGCAACAGGAATACTGATACAAAAAGCCAGAAAGCTCACCTTGGGAAGAATCCTCACGGTTTGTATTCCACATATGGCTGTTACAGTGCTGGAACAAAAAGGGGGGTATTGGTTATCCCCAGCAGAATGATGAAATATCAGGTAATCCTTACGGAACAAGATGATGTGGTCCTAAAAACAACTAACCTTGTAAAGCCTGCAGTTTTTCTGAGTGCTTCACAGGAAGAAGAAGGACCCGAGCATGACTGCATAACGACTATTGAGCACATGTATTCCAGCCGAGAAGACCTGAAGGATGTCCCTCTTGAAAACCCTGAATGTGAGTGACCCTGGTCAGGGATGGCAGTAGCTTTGTACAGAATGGAATTCACTACGCAGGATACTGAAAATACTGTGACAGAGACAAATGCACTGCCCAACGCTATGTCAGCACAGAAGGCAGAATTGATTGTCTCGACATGAGCTCTGGAACTAAACAAAGGAAAGAAAGTGAATATATGGACAGATTCAAAATATGCTTTTAGAGTAGTCCATGTCCATGGAGCTCTATGGAAAGAACGAGGACTATTGTCCTCCCAGGGGGCAAATATTAAGCATCAAAAGGAAATCTTACAATTGTTACTGGCGGTTCAAGAACCGGCCCAAATAGCAGTCATGATCTGTAAAGCACATCAATCCAGAAATACAATAGTAGCAGAAGGAAATAGATTGGCAGACCCAGCTGCTAATAATGCAGCTAAACAGTGATGGTTACAAATGGCAGTAATTCCTACTAGAACTGTAATTCTCCCTAAGGAACCAGCAACATATTCAAAAGAAGATGAGAAATTAGCTCAGTTCCTAAGTGCTTCTTCTAAGAGAAAATCCAGAGGGATGGTGGACAACCTCTGAAGGTCAGGTGGTTGTGCCCCCATTAATTATGAGGGCAATACTAACAGGTAAAACATCAGGAATGCCATTGGGGTGTAGAAGCCCTGGTGACATTCCTGAAGAGGCACATAGTAACAGTAAGGATGTTAGAAATGGCTAAATCAGTTGCTGCAAAGTGCAAAGTATGTTTAAAGAATTAATCCGGTGGTACAAAAAAGGGTTCAAATGGGTAAATTAAAACAGGAGTAGAACCTGGTGACTACTGGCAGATTGGTTTTACAGAATTACCCAAATGCAAAGGTTATCGGTATGTTCTGGATGGGGTGGATACTTTTTTATGGATGGCCAGAAGCCCTTCCCAGTCACACAAATCAAGCTAAGGAAACAGTTAAGTGGCTTTTATAAGAAATAATCCCAAAATTTCACGGTGCCTATAGGAATAACATCAGATAGGAGTCCGCATTTTATAGGAACTGTGGTTCGGGACATGAGCAAAGCTCTAGGGATGACCTGGGTTTTGCATGCTCCCTGGAGACCACAATCCAGTGGAAAAGTAGAAAGAGTGAATTAGACTTTCAAGAGACAAATTAGCAAAAGATGTCAAGAGGCTAACTTGAAATGGCCTCGAGCACTCCCACTGGCATTACTGCATATTAGAATACAGCTGAGGAGTGAGATGTCAGCCAGCCCCTATGAATTACTTTACGGAAAACCATATGAGACACTGGAAACCAATACAAATATGCATGTACCAAGAAAATAAAAGTGTATAATTACTTACTTTCCCTTGGAAAAAGTTTAGTTAGACTCTGGAGTGTGGTGGTGTGGAATCCCGTATAAGACTGCCAACCTGGGGACTATGTCTACATAAAGACCTGTACAGCGGAGCCCCTACAAGAGAAGTGGAAGGGACCTTGCCAAGTGCTGCTAACTACATTCACCACAATCAAGATTGCTGAATCAGATGCCTGGATCCATTATATCAGAATGAAGAAGCCATCGTCTACAAACTGGAGATCCAGAAACCTTAACAATTGACTCTGAAGCATGATTAAGTATCTGATTCTTTTTTTTTTTTTTTTTTTTTTTTTTTTTCCTGTAAATTTTATAGTGTATGATGGTGGACACATGGATGAAGGAAAAATAAATCATTATCAGGACTGACACTGGTGACCAATGGTGTTCGTAGGGCTTGGTCTGACATACAATTGTTTGAAACATGAATTGACCCATAGAGCAGAGTTTAATTGAAAAGCAGAGGCGAAGCAACGAGACAAGTCATTAAAAGATCCACCATCATATGACAATTTGGCACTCAATGAGACCACAATTTGAATATGTGAAAGTATTGAGTACGATTATCAAGCTTTTCAAAAGAGGGAAATGTTGCAGTTACCCTAATAAAATAGCTTGAATCCTAGATTAGTATTTTGATTTTAGTTTAGAATATGATTTTGATTTTAAAATGGACTTATAGCAGCTATGAGAATATAAAGCATGTTAAGGCCCTTAGGAATAGGTAGCTAGTATGGCGTGTGCCTTGATCACTGTGAGAATCGTTATGGACTGTGAATTAAAACAATGGGTACTGGTTATGGACCTTGAGTCAAAACAATAAGTACCAGAAGATGCTGGTTTTGGTTGGGAAGATCAGCCAAAGAAGAAATAAGCATGCACAGGGATGGAATTCAATCATCAGACACAGTGATGAAGAATATCGATGACTACTAGAGCACCCCCATCCAACATAACTACGTATGCATTAGAGACATTAGCATATGACAATTATTTCCAGGAATAACATGAATATGCTAATCATTACCCTCCCCTCATTCTATTCCAGTCAATCACTAAAGATGACCAATGATTTCTGTAGAATAGAAATAGAGGTAAGGTGAGGTAACTGAAAGCCAATCATTATAGAGGTTAAATTAAACTTTATGAATTTTGTTGATGCTATGTAACTGTCCTGATTTGGGCTGGAATAGAGTTAATATTTCCTTTTGGTAACTAGAATAGTGCTGTGTTTTAGATTCAGCATTGGGTTTGGTATGAGAAGAATGCTGATAGCACACTGATGTTTTCAGCTGCTGCTGAGATTTCAAGGACTCTCCAACTCCCCAAGTCCTGCCCGTGTACGAGTGCACAAGAAGCAGGGAGGGAGCACAGCCAGAGCACCAGACCCAAATTGGCCAATGACATATTTCATATCATGGAACGTCATGCTCACTATATAGAGGAGGGGCAGTCGGGAAGGGATTCTCTCCGTCTCGCTTCCATGATTGTGATTGCAGGATCTTGGTATTTCGGGATCGCTAGCCAGGAACGGGCTGGGTATTGGTCAGCAGGTGGTGAGCAATTGCATTGTGCATTGCTTGTTTATATTTTCTATTACTGACACTGTTTTTGTTTTATTAGCATTATTAAACTGTTTCTATCTCAACCTGTGAGTCTCCCTTTCCCTCTCCAATTCCCTCCCCCATTCCCAGGTTGGCGGGAAGGGTGGGTGAGCAGCTGTGGGGTGGTTGGCTGCCGACCAGGCTCAAATCACAACAGTAACCATGACTCTGCTAAAAAAGTGTATAAATGTATTGTGCCTTGTACCTGTTGGTGAACATGTCTTTGGTGGATCTATCCCCCATGTTCCTGAGTGCTGGAATAAAGAAGTGACTGCTTATCCGCTTTGTGTAGATAACTGCTATTCATAATTGCAACCACTAGCACGAGTGCTCTCACTGCATGCTCACTAAGTATAAGCTGTGCAATGGCGTTTTCTCTCCCAGACAGTTTACAACCCAGCCCAGCACCTTCCCAGAACTCCCCATGCCCACCACACCCTCCCCAGCCCATCCCAGCACAACAGCCCAGTCTTGGCTGTCCCCATGACATTGCCCAGCGCAGGGTGCTGCAGAGCTCTGGGCACTCACCCCACAGCCCCAGCCCCTCGGAAGGTCACAGCAGCTCCTGGGGCACAGAGGGCTCTCAGCCTCCCCATCAGCCCCAGGGCTGGCGCCAGCCATGCCATGAGCAGACGCAGGCCAGCGTCTCCCTCTCTCTGCTGCTCTTCTCTCCAAGAGATCCTGATTGCCCAGTGCTGGCAGCCCCTCTGTGCCCGTCCCTCTCCCCAGCACAAGACTCCTGCACTGGGGGCTCCCCAGGCAGCTCCTGCTGTGCCAGCCAGAGAAAAGCTGCCCAAACTGGTGCCTCCAGAAATAGGTCTGCTCTTGTCGCGGGATGTCACCTCAGGCACGGCCCTGAGCTGGCGGTGCTGCTCTGCAGGGCAGTGGTGGCTGAAAGCCATGGGGAGATGGTCCCAGGGAGATCCCCATGGATCAGCCATCATTTCCATTGCACTGGGCACCCCCACGTGAAGGGGCAGCACAGGCCTATTCCCTAACACATCCCCCCATGCCCTCCTGCCCTGAACCCCTGGAGAACCCCAGCACAGCAGCACGCTCAGAGGGGCAACTCCTTCAGCCTTTTCCTGACCTCAGCTTGGGAAGAACAGACCAACCTCCAGATATCAGCACAGAGAAAACCTGTTTATTACAGATGTGCGGCATGGGAGGCCAGCTGTACTGTCCTACCAGACACATGTAGAAAGGGCTCTGGGTCAGAGAGGCTGGTTCATGTCTCTGAGGAAGAGGAGTGGATGCAGACAGTTTGGAAGAAACGAGATTTTCACAGACAAAATGCTGAATACAAAGAAGTATTCAGAGAAAAATTTGAAATTATTTTGAGGAGACAAGGTTTTAAATAAGTGTTGCAAACGTCTTCTGAAGAGACATGGGCAGCTCATTTCTGATGAAAGCCAATTGACTGAATCAGTTTCTTGAGTGCATCCTTGATCTCCTGGTTCCTCATGCTGTAGATGAGGGGGTTCACTGCTGGAGGCACCACCGAGTACAGAACGGACACCACCAGGTCCAGGGATGGGGAGGAGATGGAGGGGGGTTTCAGGTAAGCAAAAAATGAAGTGCTGATTAACAGGAAGACCACGGTCAGGTGAGGGAGGCACGTAGAAAAAGATTTGTGCTGTCCCTGCTTAGAAGGGATCCTCAGCACGGCCCTGAAGATCTCCACATAAGACAGCACTATGAAAACAAAACATCCAAGTGCTAAACAGGCACTAAACACAAGAAGCTCAGCTTCCCTGTGGTAGGAGTCAGAGCAGGAGAGCTTGAGGATCTTGGGGATTTCACAGAAGAACTGGTCCACAGCATTGCTTTGGCAGAGGGGTAGGGAAAATGTGTTGGCAGTGTGCAGGAGAGAATTGAGCAACCCAGTGCCCCAGGCAGCTGCTGCCATGTGGACACAAGCTCTGCTGCCCAGGAGGGTCCCGTAGTGCAGGGGTTGGCAGATGGCAACGTAGCGGTCATAGGCCATGATGGTGAGAAGAGAAAACTCTGCTGCAATGAAGAAAATAAATAAAAAGATCTGGGCAGCACAGCCTGCATAGGAAATGCCCCTGGTGTCCCAGAGGGAATTTGCCATGGCTTTGGGGAGAATGGTGGAGATGGAGCCCAGGTCGAGGAGGGAGAGGTTGAGGAGGAAGAAATACATGGGGGTGTGGAGGTGGTGGTTGCAGGCGATGGCGGTGATGATGAGGCCGTTGCCCAGGAGGGCAGCCAGGTAGATGCCCAGGAAGAGCCAGAAGTGCAGGAGCTGCAGCTCCCGTCTGTCTGCAAATGCCAGGAGGAGGAACTCAGTGATGGAGCTGCCGTTGGACATTTGTTCACTGCAGTCAGGGAGGTTGAACTAGAAGACATTGACAAGTTAAGACAGACTTCTTTTATTCAATCTTATGCTGTTTCCCAAAAAGTCTCCTCAAAATTATTTCTCTTTCTTTGGGGAAAATATATTCCATTCCTTATTATGAGCTCAGATTAGTGATGTTGCTGAGGAGACATTATTTGAAGGGGCAGAAATTCTCATCTTTCACAAAAAATGGCTCCTTCCTCCCTAGTACAGAGTCCAGAAAATACTGGAGGAAGTGCTGGCTCTCTGCTCCCTCGAGTTGTTTTCTGCTAGAAGCCATTTCTGTGTCCCCATGTCACTGCCCTGACAGTGTTTCCAGCCCCCCCACCCCACCCTCTGTGTGCTCAGCTCTGCCCTGCAGACCCCTACTGGCAATAAGGCACTGCCCAGGCGCATTCCCTACTTCCAGATTCAAAGGAGAACAGAAGGAAAAACCAGAACCTTCAAACAAAGGTGACGGTGTTGTGTATGTAAGTAGAGGAGTGGGTGAATGCACTTTATGAAGTTTCTGACAAATCCGCTGATCCCCCAGTTTAACAGTTCAGAGGTCTCAGTGACATATTAAAATTTCACAACCTCCTTCTACTTTTTCTTAGAAGAAACATGAGATCATAGAGCCTAGAAAAGACCACATTTTTAAGGTGGTCCCTGCTTTGAACTTCCTCCTGAAATGCCAATGTCCTAGACGTAATCTGGAGCTGTGAGCATCCGTGATCCAAGCAGTAGCCTCTGGAGAGCAGAAGGAGCCTGCCCTGGTGGGGGTCTCTCCTTCTCCCCACAGTGCCATGGGGAGCTCCCCGGGCAGGCTGAGTGCTGACCCTGGCAGGTGGCAGAGTCCCTGCCCCAGCACACAGCCCCCTGGGGTGCAGGGACCCTGCTGGGAAGGACAGCCCTGGGCACCCCTGCCTGCACACCCGGCTGCACACCCCTGCAGCCGGCCCCGCCAGAAGGCAGCCCTCATGCCCTGGCCCTCGCAGGGGGCAACCAGGGAAGCCCTGCTCGGGAGCAGATCCTCCTCCTCCTCCTCCTCCTCCTCCTCTAGGCAGGAGGCAGATTCCTGGTGGCTCTGCCGCCTTCCCCAGATCCCTCCCCGAGCTGCAGCTGCATTGCCCTGCACCCCCAGACTTACTGTGGCCAGGGCCCTGACGCTTTCTCCTCCTCGGAGCTCTCAGCAGCCTCCCAGCCCAGGCTGCCTTGAAGCTGTGTGTGCCTCGCTGCTCTGCCCTGGGTGCCTGCAGGCAGTGCCCCCAGCCCTGCTGCGCTTTGCAGAGGAGCTGCTCCTGGGCAGAGCTGTCTCTCTGCAGCGCTGCCCACTTGCCAGGAGCTCCCTCCGGCCCAGGAGCCCGGCCCAGCTCAGCACCACAGCAACAGCCCAAGGCACTTTAATGACCCCTCAGGAGGGTTTGGTGCCAACTCCATGAACCTCAGGCACTGAGAGGTAGGTGATGAAACGTTTCAAGGAGTCAGTATCAGATACAAACTCCAAAGTTTCCTGCACTGTTAATGGCTCCCACTGAGGATGCTACTGACAAAAGCTCCCCAGGGGCTGGTTACAGCAGAAAACTGGAGAAAATTATGACCGGTAGACAAATGCCATTGAAAGGAAGAGATTCTGTGTGAACATGGATGTGTTATGTTAAGAGAAAGGGCAAATTGCTGACCTCCAGACCCTGGGATGGGAGATCCTGTCCCTCTCACATTGCTCAGGACTCTTCCTGGGGTAGTATTCTATGGGGATGAGCAATGCCAAGAGCATGACTACTGTACAATACCTCCCAAGCTCCCAGGGTGGGAAGGGCTGGCAATGAGACTTGACTGCTGCACGGATCAGGTGGGATGTCAGCAGAGAGGAGGTGTCTGAAGAAGGCCTCATCTACTTCCTCTTCCTGATCAGGAGATCTGTAGCAGACATCCACCCACCGCAGTGGTGTCCTATGATGTTCGCCCTTCTCCCGTTGACCCCTCAGCTCCCAGATGACTCATTGTCCATCCCCAGGCAGAGCTAAATGCGTTCCTGCAGCTCCCTCCCAAAGGGCTGCTTCCCCTCTGGGTCCAGACCTACGGCTTTATCAGTACCAGACCCCCAAGAAGCCACAGTTCCTCCAGGAGGGGTATTGGCAGTGCCCTGCAACTCCTCGTACTGTTCTCTTGTGAGAGACGCCCCAGTCAAGATGAACCAGCTGCATGCAAGCATTAAAAGCAATACAGTGAGGTGCAAGCCATGCAGGCAGGTTTTGGAGCACATTTGGAACATCTGCCTGATAAGGGTGACTGAGAAACCCGTGAGGTGAAGTGCCCTGTGGGACTTCATCTTTACAAAGAAGAGCTGGCCAGGGATGTAACACTCAGGGATGAGAAGGTATAGTTGAGGCTCCTGAAAAAATGGCACCCTTAGATTTTTCCTCTTGTTTCCTCTCCTATTTTGCTTTTTAATTCTTATTTTTCCCTCTGACAGCGAGAATGTTTTATCAGACTGGTTTTCAGCAAGAAAGTTGTCACTGACTGAGGAAGATTCTTTATAATTTTTCTGTTCTACCTGGCAAAGGTCAACCGTGGATGGAAAGACATGCTTAAAAACAGAACAATTTTAAACACAGCATGTTTTTCTTTTCTCTGTTGGGCTTTGGTGTTCCTTGGTAATCAAACCCTTTCCAGGGAATAAATCTTCCCTCTTTTCTAACTCTCCTGCTTGCCTTTACTTCCCACACACTTCTGCATTTGTCAACGTCTTCATGCCGCCTTCTCCCTGTTTCTGTCCTAATCAAAAGGCTAAAGCCACTTCACTGACGTGTTTTCCCTTTCACTACAATACATTTTTGATCAGCCTAAAATACATGTTTAAATAAGCTACAGTAAAAACAAGTGAGAAATCCCTATTTTTTCTCCATTGACTGTGAAGTGACTCTTGGGGAAAGAGCTCAAATACAAGAGCTTACATACAGTTTACAGTGGATTCCTACTCTAGCCCCCATACTACGTTTGCTCTTAGTGCATAAAATGATGCCTTC
The DNA here is from genome assembly GCF_018691265.1 of Tyto alba. Classification (NCBI taxonomy): domain Eukaryota; kingdom Metazoa; phylum Chordata; class Aves; order Strigiformes; family Tytonidae; genus Tyto; species Tyto alba. The sequence continues at coordinate 5,382,527 of NW_024881277.1, read as the reverse complement.
TTGCGCTAGGCTAATTCTCCCCTCCTCTCTGTTGTTCTCCTTTCAATCTTTGTATGAATGTCTTATCCTTCTACACTGTTTTGTTCTGTCTCATCTTCTTTTAACCTCCTGAAGCTCTTTCCCATGATGACCATCTGCCCTCACTTATTGCAGCTCGGATGCTGAGATGTTGAACTATATGACCGTCACAGAGTTCCTTCTCTTTGGCTACTCCTCCCTCTAACATCAGGAACACCTAATGGCAATTACTCTCCTGGCTTTGTGTCTGGTGATCTTAGGGGGAAACTTGCTGATTGTTTCCCTCATCCTCGCTGAAAGAGACCTCTACGGGCCCACGTACCTTTTCCTCTGTAACCTCTCCTGTCTGGAGATCTTCATCATGACATCCGTCATATCCAAAGCCAGAGGAAACTTGTTGATGGGCAGCAAAGCCACTTCCTATCCAAGCTGCTGAACTCAGTGCTACTTCTACTCTCCTGTGGGCTACCTTGAGTTTGTCCTTCTGGCTGTCATGTCCTATGACTGTTCTGTGGCCTTGTGTCACCCTCTTCAGTACTCCATGCTCACGAGCAGTCACCTTTGTTTTCAGCTACCGTTGGGCTTGTGGACTTCGGGATTCCTAGCCACCATTGCCTCCACTGTCCTGGCTGCCAGGGTGCCCTTCTGCAATACCAGTCGTGTGGACCACAGTCTTCTGTGACAGTGTGCTTTTGATCAAGCTGTCCTGTGCAGAAACACTGATTGTTGAGCTGATCACCTTCATGGCCTCATCTATTATGCTCCTTGGCTCACTGGGCATGACAGCAACATCCTACCTTTACACCATTAACACCATCCTTACATTGCCCTCAGGTTTCTCGTGGCTGTAGACATTCTCTCAGGTATCGCCTGCCTCCAGCACTGCTGGGGTGGCTGAGCAGGGGCCTCTTCAGCACAGTAGCACATGGTGTCCTCTCGTGTGCTAGCTGCCAGGTCCCTTCTGCCCGGCCAGCAGTGGGGAGACAGCTGCTTGGAGGTCTTAAAAGCCATTGCAATACTGTCCCCAACAAGGTGGAAGATAGGAGCTCTTTCAGTGTTTTCTTACAAGGAAAAGTCTTCTCGTCATCATTTGTAGTGACTGAAAAAGAGGGCGCTCCCATGGGAATTGTCCATGGGTCTACTCAAGTTTACTGTTATGTTGATCTCCAGCTCCTCAATATGCAACGGTCGTCCAGTCAGGATAACCTCACACCCTGCTAGAGAACATGGACCTCTGCTAGAATGCCTCGTTCAAAGGGAGAGCAGAAGGTAATCCCTGACCTGACATGGGGGAATGCTCTCCTGGAAGAGTTTTTCACAAGAAGACAGGGCGGGACTGGTGGAAGATGTGGAGGGCAGCTTTGACTACAGTGTGAGTGAAGTTGGTGGGGTTGAAAACCCTGAGGGAATTGAGCACAACAAATCATAGCCATGCTGAACAGAGAAGGAGGATCACCTCCCCCAACTTGCTGGCAGTGCTCCTCCGAATGCAGCCCAGGATGTCGTTGGCCTTCCTTACTGCAAAAGTGCAAAGCCGGGAGAGGAGAAGGCGTTGAGAAGACCTAATAACAGCCTTCCTGTATGTTCTTGATATCAGAAAGAGAATGGAGCCAGGCTCTTCACTGTTGAGCCTGATGGGAGGATGAGGGCCAACGGGCATCAACTGAAACAAGGGAGGAAAAACTTTCTCCCCATCAAGGCGGTCATGCACAGGAGCAGATTTCCCAGAGAGCTTCTGTCATCTCCATTCTTGCAGCTTTTGAAGCTCAAAGTGAATAAAGCCCTGAGCAACTTGTTCTGAGCCCATAAGTGACCCTGCTGTGAGCAAGTTTGGCCTAGGAATCTCTTGAGGTTGCTGCCAGCATAAATGATTCAGCATTTCCTTCCACCACACATCTTGCCTTCATGATGGGAAGGAAAGCACTCAGGTTCCTGGTGACAACTGAAGGAAGCTGAGGAGCCACGGAAGAACGACATGCCGAGACGGGTTCAATGTGGGTGATAGAGCATCAATCTACTTGTGTCCTTATTGAGTCCAGGGTACATATTTTTATACTTATTATCTCTAATTATTATATTTTTATAATAATTAGACAACGCTAATTATTATGCCTACTAGTCACTAGCTGATTGGCTTAAGCTCTAAAGGTCGTATCCGCACGGTCCACCTACTTGCAGTTAGCTACAGCACAAGCTGCTCATAACACTAAGTTTCTCATGTTACTATTTCTAATTCCTCTTGACTTGTTTTTGATACACAACAGTACCATAACACAATGTTTCTCAGACCATCGTTACCATAACACTGGGTTTCTCAGACCACTACTCCCAATTCCTCTCAACCTGTTTTCGACACACCACGGTACACAAGGCTGAAGCGTCCTTGACATTCTTCATGTATCAGCAGCTGCGAGCAGCTGCAGGCAAACCCTAGTGAGGCCCAGCATCAGCGAGGCAGCATCAGCCCTTAGAACAGGCTCTGGTCGTACAATTGCTCGGTAGGCTCAGGACCCTTGTCTCTGTGCCATTCTCTAACAGGAAGCCACAACATTTGGTCAGGTGATCTGTGGCTTCCTTGTCCCTCTCCAGGCATTGTAGTTCAAATTCAGGGTTGCTTGGCTGGTACCCTGAAACAGCCCTGATCATTTCCTGTGATTCACCTTTTCTTTTTTTCCCTCTTTACCCACTCTTAGTTACTTCCCCTTGACCATCCCTGTACCCATCCATGAAAATCTCCCACCTTCCTCTTCCCTCACAGCTCTTTTTGTGTTTCTGAGCTGACCACCAGGGAAATTCCTATCTTGGTCTGCAATACCACTGAACACAGGGGCCTCCTTTTCTTATCTCTAGTGTCCTACAATTCCTCATGCTATTATTTTGTCTGAGGCATCACATGTCAGGGAGAGCCACATGTATGCACATATTAAAATCTGGCCAATTGGAGATTCACTCGTGGGGCACCTTGAGAATCTCTGGGATTTGGGGATAGAAACCTCATGAAGTTTTACAAGTCGAAGTGGCCAGTCCTTTACTGGGGAGAGAATAACCCCATACAGGAGGGCAGGCTGGGACCTGACCAGCCCAGGACTGACCATCGTGAGAAGAGCCTGGACATTACAAGGGATGCCATGTGAGCCAGCGGGGCATGATCAGCATGAATAAGGCCAAGTGCACACAGGGAGCGGTAGGAGGAGTGTGGCCAACCAGACAAGGGAATTATCATGCCCCTTGACTCAGCACTGGTGTGGCCACATCTGGGCTACTGTGTCTGGGGGTGGGGCTCCCTGTTCTGGAGGAATGGAGGGGAAAATGGAAAAGGTCCTAAGGAGATCTGTGAGGATGGAATTTGGTGCCTGTGTAGAGAGGCTGAGGGATGTGGGGTTCCTTAGCCTGGTAAAGTGGAGGCTCAGAGCACTGTAGCAGATGCCTGCAGCTTGAAGGATGGTTTCAGAGATGATGGAGCTTTTCTTGGTAGTGGGAAGAGAAGGAAAGCTCCACAAAGTTCAGCTTGGAAAGCTCAGTCTGGATGTGAGGGAAGGAAATCTCACTACAAGGGTTGCGTTGTGGCATAGGAGGTGCCCAGAAGGACTCTCAAAAAGCCCACAGCACTGTTTTTCAAGGAGCAGCCAGCGAGAGTGGAGAGACTTCAGTGAAGGTACAGAAATGCTGGGGTGACAGCTCAGTGGGAAAGCAAGACGGATGTGAACAGCCTGAAGGGAAAAAGGTGCATAAAGAGGACAGTAGAAAGAAGCCTGCAGTATTGGTGGCCAAGGGCTCTGGAAGGGCTGAAAGGCCACACAAGAACAAGCTCTTTGTCCCCTTGACTATGGTAGTCGCCTCTGTTGCTGAGGCCTACCACGATAAACCTTATTTTCAGGTTCTGAAACTTGTTTTGTCCTCTCCCCTTATTGGGGAAGCTGGGGAGTGTTGTGCAGTTTCCCTACACATGACATTGCTCACCCTCACACCCCACTGCCCCCAGGAAGAGCCCTGAGGAACAGGACCTGCCATCCCAATGCCTGGAAAGTCAGGGCTTGGCCTTTCTGCTTCATAAAACAAACCAAGGTGTTTTGCAGCCTTACAGCCACCTGCACAGTGCCTTTGCCTACCTACAGCCACAGCCTCCAATTATCTGCTCTAACGAGTCCATGGGGAGGCTTTGTCAGTAATGGCCCTCAGTGGGGCCAATCAATGCTTCAAGGTACTTTGGGTTTTCTTCTGACTTCTTGAGTATTTTGCTCAGTCTCCTCTCAGTATCTGAGGCTCATGGACTCAGGGCCAAACACAACATGGGGCTCATTAAAATACAGAATGTCCTAACAAGCCATGCATTTTTCTCTTATTTTCTTGAAGTCTTTAGAGTTTTACAGCTAATTGAATAAATTTTGGAATGTAGTTAAGGAGGAACATTTCCAAATATATCTAATAAAAATGATTCTTCATTATAAAGAGCATATTATATTAATTTCAGTTTAGAGAAGAGGTGATAACAACATTCTGTCTCTGATATTGATGCACAGTGTCTCCTTGGGAGGTCTGGACAGTCCCTTGGGGTCCAACACAGTATGGACAACCTGGATCCTCATTGCCCAGTCTCACCATTTCTCACATTGGCCCCCTGGGACTTGCATCACTTCTCCTTACATCAGTCCTTCTCCACTGATCTCTGCAGCTGGATCTTACAGGTCCTTTGCACCAGCTCCCACTGCTGTCCTTAGAGAACTGGCTGCCCACAGGCACAGAAGGGTTTTAGTTCCTTGGAAACAAAGAAATCTAAAGTATGATAAAGTTTCTTGATCAATAAAGACTGATCCAGAAGCATATACTAAATACAAGATATCACTAATGAGGTTGCCTTATGCGAGGGCTACTTGTCAGGAGAAATACCTTAGGTAGGTAAATACACAAAGATAGATATAAGCACAATTAAAGTGTTGACTAAGGAGACAATGAGGCTGTTGACAGTTTTTACTCCCTGAAGTTCAAAAGAGTAACATAGGTGAGAGTTGTCTGAAGGTACAAACAATAAGGGAAGAAAAAGCTGGAGAATAATGGAAAGGGCCTTTGCCTCGGCAGTCTGCATCTGAAAAGGTGACGTGAGAAATGTTCATTGTATCCTGGCCAGGTGCAAATTCATGAAAGATTAGAGAAATTAAGTACGTGGTAATCCAGGCAGGGTATTGGCAATGACGTTAGACTGGAATATGGATTTTTTTTGGCATATGCCTTTTAAGAGGTCATGGGATTGGTAGAGGCTTCTTGTGGGAGGGGAGAAGCCAATGTTGCAGCCATCTTTGAAAGGGCCCACAAGGGCCACCCAGGGAACCACAGGCTGTACAAGCTCTCTTTGGTGAGGATTGTGCCATCAGTTAGAGTCCTCTTGGGTGACGTTCCTGGGCACCTAAAAGAGAAGAAAATGTCCAAATTCAGTTGGCAGGTATTTTCCAAGGGTAAATCATGCCCCGCTAACCTGATTGCCTGCAGGATGAAGTAAATGTTTTTGTGCGTGACATAAGAACAGTGGATGTCAGGTACCTCCAATGCAGCAAGACATTGGCCATGATCTCCCACAATATTCTCGTACCCACGTTAGGCCATTACAGTCTGGGTGGGTCGACAGACAGAGAGGTGAAACACCAGTTGGAGGCTCAGGCTCAGAGAGCTGTGGTGAAGGGGTCATACTCTACCTGGAGGCCAGTGGGAGATACTGGGGCATTGTGGGGCAGCACAGGAAACTCTCCTGGGATCTGGGCAATTTAACAACTCTATCCATGACCCAGAGGAGGCAATTCTGACAGTGTTTGTCAATGACAGTAAATTGAGAGGACCATTCCTGTGCCCTAGGGATGCTATTTAGATGAAACCTGGCAGATGAGAGGACTGTCCTGTCAGGAATTTCACAGGACAGAAGAAGGACAATGTCCAGGTCTTGCCCCTTGGAGAGACTGACACCCTGAAGTGACAGGAGAAGGGGCTGGGGAGCAGCTCTGCTGACAAGGCCTTGGCTGTGCTGGGGGTCAGGAAGCAAAACATTATCCAGCAGCGATCAACACAATCCAGCGTGAACTGATTGCAAAGGCAGCCAGCAGTGTCCTGAAGTGTTTAAAGAGGAGTGAGGAGAGTGATTCACTGTTGGAGAATGGCTCAGAGACAAGGGTCATGAGCCCACCGAGCAGTTGTACGATCAGAGCCTGTTCTAGGGGCTGATGCTGCCTCTGCTGATGCTGGGCCTCACTAGGGTTTGCCTGCAGCTGCTCGCAGATCAGTAAAACCTAAACAGGAGGTGAAATAACAAGCTCCTTCTGTATACCAAGAGGACTTCAGAGAGCCTTCTCCCAGGTTTTCCCCTCTCTAATTGTACCTTCTCACACATAATTTCAGGGAAGTTGCTCCTACAGCTAAAAACTAACTCATGTACATCAGCTGATTATGCATTACCATCCAGTACATAATTATTTAACCCAACAGGATGAGGGTGGTAATCATTAGGGGTGTCAGGAGCTCTACCTCCTGGGGGGTATACCAACAGAAGAGCCCTTGATAAATTTGAAATTAAGTCCCCAGGAGGAAGATTATGTAAAAGATACAGCCTGGGCTGTATGGGCCAAAGGCAAAGGGGTTTCGGTCCCAGTTATAAAGAATGTGTTAATACAAGGGGAAGATCAATAGGCTGTTAATGATCTGTTGTTAATGCCAGGGGTAGGATGTAATTTGCTAGGTAGAGATTTACAAGTGCAATTAGGAATAGGTGTGGTGCTGGATGAAGGAAAACTGGTGGTTAAATTAATAGAATTATGGGAGGAGAATCAGGGAGGATATTCAGGAACCAGAGCATAACTGTTTGGATTTTGTAAGTTATCAAACAAAAATAAGAGAAGATCTGTTAGAGGAACCTTTGCCCTATAGGGAAAAACTATTTATTGATGGGTCCTCTTGATGCCTAGAAGGAAAAAGAATATTGGGTTATGCAATTATCGAGGGGCAGAAGATGGAAGTGTTTGAAAAGGGGAAATTACCTTCTGGGTGGTCAGCACAAGCCTGTAAAATCTATGCCCTAAAACAGGCATTGGTATATTTGAGAGATAAGGAAGGGACAGTGTACACAGACTCAAAGTATGCATTTGGAGTGGTCCACACATTTGGACAAATATGGGAAGGAAGAGGGCTTATAAATACAAAAGGGAAGGAGCTAGTACACGAGCGGCTGATCAGAAGTTTTAGAAGCCCTGACGCTCCCTACAGAAATTGCAATTGTGCATGTGAAAGGACATCAGAGGGGAGCATCGATGGAAATAAGGGGGAATAATTTAGCAGATTAAGTAGCCAGAGAAGCAGCTACAGAATTATCATCAGTAGTTTTACTGGTAATAACAACGGGGGATTATGAGAATTTAGCCCCAAATTTCACAGAACAAGAGAAGGTTATACTTAAAAATAGTGGGGAAAAAGATCCAGAAGGAAAATGGACTTTACCAGATGGAAGGTAGATGTTAAACAAAACATTATCATGAGAAATTCTGTCATTAATACGTCAGAAAATACATTGGGGAACACAATCACTTTGTGATCATTTTCTTAGACAATATGGGTGTATAGGAATATATATGGAGGCTAAACAACTAGTTGATTGATGTCTGATTTGTTAAAAAGTGAACAAAAAGGTAATGAGAAAAAGGTGGCTGGGGAACAGGAGCTAGCCGTACAAAGCCTCCAGGTAGACTTAACAGAGCTACCTCAAATACAAGGGTGGAAGTATTTGTTGGTATTAGTGGCTCACTTAACTCACTGGGTGGAAGCAATCCCCCACACCAAGGGCAATGGCAACCATGGTATCCAAGGTGTTATTGGAAAACATTATCCCAGATATGGATTCATAGAAAGAACAGACTTGGGCAGAGGAAGACATTTCATTTCAAAAATTACGGAACAACTACCTGAAGCCTTACGGATCGCCTGGCCGTGGCACCCCTCGGAGCTCTGGGAGAGTTCTGCTCTGTGTGCCGGCAGGGGGAGAGCGCAGGGCGAGCTGCCTCCCGGGGCATGCCGGGAGCTGTAGTCTGCCAGCACTGGACGGCAGGTGGCCATGCTGTGCTTGCCCCAGGGCATGCCGGGAGCTGTAGTCTGCCGGCACTGGACGGCGAGGCGCCATGCTGTGCTTGCCCCAGGGCATGCCGGGAGCTGTAGTCTGCCGGCTCTGGACGGCGGGTGCCATGCTGTGCTTGCCCCAGGGCATGCCGGGAGCTGTAGTCTGCCGGCACCGGACGGCGGGTGCCATGCTGTGCTTGCCCCAGGGCATGCCGGGAGCTGCAGTCTGCCGGCACTGGACGGCTGGACGCCATGCTGTGCCTTGCCCCAGGGCATGCCGGGAGCTGTAGTCTGCCGGCACTGGACGGCGGGCGCCATGCTGTGCTTGCCCCAGGGCATGCCGGGAGCTGTAGTTTTCGCGGGCCCGGCCGCCGGACAGCTGCGCTGCTCTCTGCGGTGCGTGGCCCGGCGCAGCCCTCTCTACCGCCGCGGCCCCCGCAGCGCGGCTCGAGGTGCAGTTTTGGTGCCGGTTTTGTGTGTTTTCCTGCGGGCTCCCGGCTGCTTCCCCGAAAATGCGGTCCTGCAGCCCCGGGGCCGCGCAGGCGCGGTGGGGGCGCCCTCTGCAGCGATCGCGGCTCCCTCCGCGGTTACCGGCACCGTGACGCGGCGGTGCTTGCGGAGCGGCGCCGCCTCGCCCGTCGCTTCCTCCCGGTCAGGAGCCGCCGCCGCCGCCCCCCCCCCCCCCGTGCGCGGTGCCGCCGGGCGCTCTGCGCGCCGATCGCGGTCCTGCAGCCCGGCGGTCGCGCGCCGGCTCTGGCCCCTCCGGCGCAGGCGCGGTGCGCGGGAGAGAGAGGGGCGGGGCGGGGCGGGGCGGGGCGGGGCGGGGCGGGGCGGGGCGGGGCGGGGCGGGGCGGCGGGTGGCGGTGAGGGGAGCGAGCCCCTTGGGCGGGGGGGGGGGTGTCTCCTGGGGGCGGGGGGGCGGGAAGCGGCAAATTGGGCTGTTAGCGGGAACATTTTTGTTTCACTTTTGGATGATAGTGCTAGATGAGTAGTTCTTTTTTTTCGTTTATGCTCTTTGAATTGTTTTTTTGCCAGTTTCTTTTATGATATATTAAAATTGCTAAGTGTTTCTAAAAGCTGTGGGACTTTCAGATAATTATTTTCTGGTGGCTTTATCTGTGCAGGGCTTTTTTTACTTTATTCTTTTTTTCTTGTGTCAACTTTTCTGTTCTTCTGGTGGATGTGCATACTGTTTTCAGCTCCACTGGATTTCAGAAAAGGGAGGGAGCAGGGGAAGGCCAATGCATGATGTAGTGTAGGACGTTTGCCCCGGCTCTTTGTGACTTTCTTTACCGATGTGTCTTCCTTCACCTTCCTTCCTCCCGTGTACTACTTTTCTAGGATACTGCTTTGATATGTCTCAATGTTTTTTGAGAAACAATGATGACCAGCATAAACTAAAGATCTTGGCACTCTTGGTCTTGCCCAAAGGCTTTCTTATACTCTGAATTGCAATGGCATAGCTATCATAAAGAACAAACATTGCAGAAGTTGCTAGTGGGACTGTGAACAGTAAATGGGACAGACCCGTGACACTAGCAGTGTGCTGCAGCTGGATTAGGCTTCATACCTCACCAGCACTGAAGGAACCAGGCCTGTGTGAACTCAAACCGTGAAAGGAGATGTCCAGATACAATTTCCAAGTGGGTACAAAATGCTGATCACATACATACACTCTGAAACACTGTAAATATTATCCGACAAGGAAATTGTGACAAATTCACATTTCTACTGACTCACACTGCTACTGTAATGCTTTAATAACAGAAGACCACAGCGCCCACAGTTTCCTTCCCACTGGAAATGGAATAGACTGCAGCATATGCTTTCACTGATAGAAATTAAAAGTATTCTGACATTAATTATTAACATTTAAATCACATTTCAAATATTAAATGCAAGAGAAGTCATGTTATTTCCCTGGGAAAGCTAACTGCTTTCAGGGTCTAATGACAGTGAAATGAGCCTTCAGTGCTGCCAGCCTTTTCCGGCTTCTTGCCCTCCCAGGGCCGCAGAGGCCCTCAGTAGATGGTAAGGTGTCCTGCCTGCAGTGGCACTGAATGTGTTTGAGCCATTCAAACATGTTCATGTCACCTAAAACATTCTACCGGTGGTGACTAGGCAACGGATACAAAATGTTCTCCTTTTTCAGAAAGTCGGTATTCAAGATACTCCTGTGGGATATGTAAGTATTTTTTGGTGAGTGTGCTCTCGCACCGTGTGTTCTGTGGGTCTGCGTGTGCCTTTCATCACACAAGTGAAAAGGCTGCTGAGTAAAGGGCTGCAGGGTGGGGAACATCGACAGTATTTGGTTTACACAGCTTTTTGTTGAATTGTTTTGCTTAGTTTCAATTTTTTTTAGCAGTGAAATGAGAACACAAGCTGAACCCATACCGTTTCTTTCAAGATAACTAGAATTCAGTAATTCAGTTACTGTGGAGGAACGCCTAGTGATTCCTTGTACAAGTAAAAGTCATTAGGCTAAACATCTGGCATTTTAGTGCACCAAAATCAGAGGCATTAGGTGAACAGGATTTTAGATACTAGAGCAGCGCTGGGGGGGGAAGTTCATTACAGCAAACGGATTTGTAGGATGGAAATAACGGATCAGCTCAGCTCCGAAAATCCAGGAGAGCTGGAGGGAGCCAGGATATTCCTGAAAATCGTAACCAAGAAAACTCCCCAAGCCAAATGAGAGTTTATAAAGCCAACGCTTTTATTACAGTGCTGGGTGCGTGGGGATCTTTCCTCCTAACACGCACACCCAGGCACAAAAGCACACTTGTCATATACAAAAAGTAATAAATATACATAAAATTTATAAGAAGTGTCTGCCTATTTCCAGGAAATCTAATGCCTACGAAACTGTCTCTGCACAAGCATACTGAATTGGGGGAGGGTCTCGGGCGGTTGTTTTGAAGTACAGACCTTAACTCACTTCACCCACTGATGGTCACAGCTCACGGTTTGGGCTGCTGCTCGGCACGCAGACCTGCTGATCTTGTCTGCAAAGTGCACACAAAGGAGCCTGCTCCTTGTATCCTTTGTGAACGAACGGCATTGTTCAAGTCTCTGGTGTCAACAGGTCTAACTAGAACACTTATTTTATGACTTTTTCATTT
>NW_024881277.1:5079125-5186906 GCF_018691265.1 Tyto alba | reverse complement strand
TGGCAGCCCCTCTGTGCCCGTCCCTCTCCCCAGGCAGCTCCTGCTGTGCCAGCCAGAGAAAAGCTGCCCAAACTGGTGCCTCCAGAAATAGGTCTGCTCTTGTCGCAGGGTGTCACCTCAGGCACAGCCCTGAGCTGTCGGTGCCGCTCTGCAGGGCAGTGGTGGCTGAAAGCCACGGGGAGATGGTCCCAGGGAGATCCCCATGGATCTGCCATCATTGTCATTGCACTGGCCACACCCAAGTGAAGGGGCAGCACAGGCCTATTCCCTAACACATCCCCCCATGCCCTCCTGCCCTGAACCCCTGGAGAACCCCAGCACAGCAGCACACTCAGAGGGGCAATTCCTTCAGCCTGTTCCTGACCTCATCTTTGGAAGAAGAAACCAACCTCCAGAATCAGTACTAAGAAAATCCCTTTTATTATGGTTATGTTGTACAGGAGGCCAGCTGTACTGTCCTATCAGACACACGCACAAAGGTCTCTGGGTCAGAAAGGCTGGTTCATGTTTCTGAGGAAGAAGAGTTACTGCAGATATTTCTAAAAAAAAAAAAAAGATTTAGACAAATAAAATGATCAATGTACGGTAGGTGTCAGAGATGAATTTGAAACACTTCTGAAGAAACAAAGGCACTTTATTGCCTCTGAGAGGAAGCTAACTGAATCAGCTTCTTCAGTGCATCCTTGATCTCCTGGTTCCTCATGCTGTAGATGAGGGGGTTCACTGCTGGAGGTACCACTGAGTACAGAAATGACACCATCAGGTCCAGAGATGGGGAGGAGATGGAGGGGGGTTTCAGGTAGGCAAACATGCCAGTGCTGACAAACAGGGAGACCACGGCCAGGTGAGGGAGGCACGTGGAAAAGGCTTTGTGCTGTCCCTGCTCAGAGGGGATCCTCAGCACGGCCCGGAATATCTGTACATATGACAGCATGATGAAAAGAAAACAGCCAAACACTAAACAGGCACTAACCATGATAAGTCCAACTTCCCTGAGGTAGGAATCTGAGCAGGAGAGCTTGAGGATATGGGGGATTTCACAGAAGAATTGGTCCACAGCAATCCCCTGGCAGATTGGTAGGGAAAATGTGTTGGCAGTGTGAATGAGAGAATTGAGCAGCCCAGTGCCCCAGGCAGCTGCTGCCATGTGGACACAAGCTCTGCTGCCCAGGAGGGTCCCGTAGTGCAGGGGTTGGCAGATGGCAACGTAGCGGTCATAGGCCATGATGGTGAGAAGAGAAAACTCTGATGTTAACAAAAATAGAAACAGAAATACTTGTGCAGCACATCCCAAGTAAGAGATATCCCTGGTGTCTGTTAGTAAATTTACCATGGCTTTGGGGAGAGTGGTGGAGATGGAGCCCAGGTCAAGGAGGGAGAGGTTGAGGAGGAAGAAGTACATGGGGGTGTGGAGGTGGTGGTTGCAGGCGATGGCTGTGATGATGAGGCCATTTCCCAGGAAGGCAGCCAGGTAGATGCCCAGGAAGAGCCAGAAGTATAAGAGCTGAAGCTCCTGCGTGTCTGCGAATGCCAGGAGGAGGAAGTGGGTAATGGATCTGTTATTTAACATTTGCTTTGTCTGGACAGATGAGCCTGTTCAAGGAGGAAAGATGACAACACATTAGGGTATATTTCTCTTATAAATATCAACACCTTCTGTCCTTATCCCATCCCTGTCAATACATGGCACCCCACTTTTTTGAGATCTTCCTTCAGCTCTGTAGCTGGAGCTGTGGTAGGTGCTGGACAAGCATTTCATGCGGGGAAGGGTTTTTGCATGCTGTCTGCCAAGGAGTCAGCTCTTTGTGTGACTCTGTCAGAAAAACCTGCCCTAACCCAGAAGGGCTTGTCAGCATTTGCTCTACCAGTGGTGAGGAATGGGGAAAGCAGAAGACAGGCTGAGAGGGTTTTCGGCTGCACTCAGGGAGAGAAGAGTGAGTCAAGTGAGGCAAGAGGATTTTCTGTGCCTTAGTGCAGAGTGAGGGCAGCTGGTCTGTCTTTCTGTCTTGTTCCCAGCTGCCCTGAATTGCACCTTTCTGAGTTCAAGTGTGATTACACTCTCATGTTACCCTGAAAAGCAACTAGACACTGCTGAGAGCAGAGGGATCCACTGCAGAGCACCAAATGACTCACCCTTTCTCCAAGTCTCAGCACCCCACTGTAGCCAATGACACCCACGGCTCACAGAGTCCCCTGGAAGCAGCAGACAGCTGGGATGGACACCCCAAGGAGAGAGCCAAGGGTCCGAACCACGGCAACTTCTTAAGGGAGAGCCAGCTCCTGGCCCAGCCTCACAGACTGCATTGCCCAGAGCTTCATGGGTTAGAGGAAAGCTGGGACACCTCATTGCTGGGGGCACATCTGCAGAGGAGGGCTCCCAAGCTCTGTGCCTGACCCTGCAGCTGAAACCCCCCTTCCCAGAGAGCCTGTCAGCAACACCAAGGGCATCTGAGCAAGACAAGGAGAGGGACAGACAGGCACTCAGGAAAGCCTTTCCCTTCGGCAGCTCTGCACAGCACCTCCCAGACAGCAGCAATGCAGGACAGTCGCCCTCAGGCCCTGCTCAGCGGGAACTGGGCCCCTGGCAGCAGAGATGCACTTCATCCCTTCTGCTGGGCTGCTGGGCCAGGAGGTGACTAACGGCCAGGAGCCACGGGCTAAGGGCTGTGCTGGGTGGCAGAGGAGACAAGAGGAGTGTTGCTCAGGGAAGGAGTCTGCCCTGCAGCAGGGTTTCCCTTAGCATTTCCCTCCCTCCCTGCCCACGTCTCCACTGCCTCCAGCTGTCCAGGCTGGCAGTTCTGTCTTTGAGCCCATGTTTCCTCCCTGCCAGTGCTCACAGTCCCCATCCCAGCCCCTGTGAGCACAGCTCTGCCCTGCAGCCTCTGTGTGTGCAGGGCATAAAGCACAGCCCACCCAAACCCTGATGAAAATGTTAAGGTGATGCCTGGTGTGTTCTGTAGGCTGGTGGGGGATGAAGGCACTTACTGAGGTTCATATTAAATATCATTGTGAAAGTGTAAGTGTGTCAGCCCCTGCTCTCATCTACACAGCTGTATTTCCTTTTCCCACCAAGATGAGCAAGAGAAAATAGGAAGCAGAGAGTCTAGAAAAAAACAAGAGAAGCATGAAATCTCTGAGCTGGAAGTATTTGTGATAAATTCACTGTGAAATGAGCTGGGGAATATCTGGAGCTGTGAGCATCCCTGATCCACGCAGCAGCCTCTGGAGAGGAGAAGGAGCCTGCCTTAGCAGGGGTCTCTCCTTCCCCCCAAAGCTTCTCCCCACAGTGCCATGGGGAGCTCCCCGGGCAGGCTGAGTGCTGACCCTGGCAGGCGGCAGAGTCCTTGCCCCAGCACAGAGCCCCCTGGGTGCAGGGACCCTGCTGGGAAGGACAGCCCTGGGCACCCCTGCCTGCACACCCGGCTGCACACCCCTGCAGCCGGCCCCGCCAGAAGGCAGCCCTCATGGCCTGGCCCTCGCAGGGGGCACCAGGGAAGTCCTGCTCGGGAGCAGCTCGTCCTCTTCCTCCTCCTCCTCCTCCTCCTCCTCCACCTCTAGGCAGGAGGCAGATTCCTGGTGGCTCTGCCGCTTTCCCCAGATCCCTCCCCGAGCTGCAGCTGCATTGCCCTGCACCCCCAGACTTACTGTGGCCAGGGCCCTGATGCTTTCTCCTCCTCGGAGCTCTCAGCAGCCTCCCAGCCCAGGCTGCCTTGAAGCTGTGTGTGCCTCGCTGCTCTGCCCTGGGTGCCTGCAGGCAGTGCCCTCAGCCCTGCTGCGCTTTGCAGAGGAGCTGCTCCTGGGCAGAGCTGTCTCTCTGCAGCGCTGCCCACTTGCCAGGAGCTCCCTCCGGCCCAGGAGCCCGGCCCAGCTCAGCACCACAGCAACAGCCCAAGGCACTTTAATGACCCCTCAGGAGGGTTTGGTGCCAACTCCATCAACCTCAGGCACTGAGAGGTATTTGATGAAACATTTCAAGGAGTCAGGTATCAGATACAAACTCCAAAGTTTCCTGTACTGTTAATGGCTCCCACTGAGGACGCTATTGACAAAAGCTCCCCAGGGGCTGGTTAGAGCAGAAAACTGGATAAAATTATGACCGGTAGACAAATGCCATTGAAAGGAAGAGATTCTGTGTGAACTTGGATGTGTTATGTTAAGAGAAAGAGCAAATTGCTGACCTCCAGCCCCTGGGATGGGAGATCCTGTTCCTCTCACATTGCTCAGGACTCTTCCTGGGGTAGTATTCTATGGGGATGAGCAATAACAAGAGCATGACTACTGTACAATACCTCCCAAGCTCACAGGTTGGAAAGGGCTGGCAATGAGACTCGACTGCTGTATGGATCAGGTGGGATGTCAGCAGAGAGAAGGTGTCTGAAGAAGGCCTCATCTACTTCCTCTTCCTGATCAGGAGATCTGTAGCAGACATCCACCCACCGCAGTGGTGTCCCTGATGTTCTCCCCTCTCCTGTTGACCCCTCAGCTCCCAGATGACTCATTGTCCATCCCCAGGCAGAGCTAAATGCGTTCCTGCAGCTCCCTCCCAAAGGGCTGCTTCCCCTCTGGGTCCAGACCCACGGCTTTATCAGTACCAGACCCCCAAGAAGCCACAGTTCCTCCAGGAGGGGTATTGGCAGTGTCCTGCATCTCCTCGTACTGTTCTCTTGTGAGAGACACCCCAGTCAAGATGAACCAGCTGCATGCAAGCATTAAAAGCAATACAGTGAGGTGCAAGCCATGCAGGCGGGTTTTGGAGCACATTTGGAACAACTGCCTGATAAGGGTGACTGAGAAACCTGTGAGGTGAAGTGCCCTGTGGGACTTCATCTTTACAAAGAAGAGATGGCCAGGGATGTAACATTCAGGGATGAGAAGATATAGTTGAGGCTCCTGAAAAAATGGCACCCTTTGATTTTTCCTCTTGTTTCCTCTCCTATTTTGCTTTTTAATTCTTATTTTTCCCTCTGACAGCGAGAATGTTTTATCAAACTGTTTTTCAGCAAGAAAGTTGTCACTGACTGAGGAAGATTCTTTATAATTTTTCTGTTCTACCTGGCAAAGGTCAACCGTGGATGGAAAGACAGTCTTAAAAACAGAACAATTTTGAACACAGCATGTTTTTCTTTTCTCTGTTGGGCTTTGGTGTTCCTTGATAATCAAACCCTTTCCAGGGAATAAATCTTCCCTCTTTTCTAACTCTCCTGCTTTCCTTCACTTCCCACACACTTCTGCATTTGTCAACGTCTTCATGCCGCCTTCTCCCTGTTTCTGTCCTAATCAAAAGGCTAAAGCCACTTCACTGACGTGTTTTCCCTTTCACTACAATACATTTTTGATCAGCCTAAAATACATGTTTAAATAAGCTACAGTAAAAACAAGTGAGAAATCCCTATTTTTTCTCCATTGACTGTGAAGTGACTCTTGGGGAAAGAGCTCAAATACAAGAACTTACATACAGTTTACAGTGGATTCCTACTCTAGCCCCCATACTACGTTTGCTCTTAGTGCATAAAATGATGCCTTCTTGCGCTAGGCTAATTCTCCCCTCCTCTCTTTTGTTCTCCTTTCAATCTTTGTATGAATGTCTTATCCTTCTACACTGTTTTGTTCTGTCTCATCTTCTTTTAACCTCCTGAAGCTCTTTCCCATGATGACCATCTGCCCTCACTTATTGCAGCTCGGATGCTGAGATGTTGAACCATACGACCATCACAGAGTTCCTTCTCTTTGGCTACTCCTCCCTCTAACATCAGGAACACCTAATGGCAACTACTCTCCTGGCTTTGTGTCTGGTGATCTTAGGGGGAAACTTGCTGATTGTTTCCCTCATCCTCTCTGAAAGAGACCTCTACGGGCCCAGGTACCTTTTCCTCTGTAACCTCTCCTGTCTGGAGATCTTCATCATGACATCCGTCATATCCAAAGCCAGAGGAAACTTGCTGATGGGCAGCAAAGCCACTTCCTATCCAAGCTGCTGAACTCAGTGCTACTTCTACTCTCCTCTGGGCTACCTTGAGTTTGTCCTTCTGGCTGTCATGTCCTATGACTGTTCTATGGCCTTGTGTCACCCTCTTCAGTACTCCATGCTCATGAGCAGTCACCTTTGTTTTCAGCTACCATTGGGCTTGTGGACTTCGGGATTCCTAGTCACCATTGCCTCCACTGTCCTGGCTGCCAGGGTGCCCTTCTGCAATGCCAGTCGTGTGGACCACGTCTTCTGTGACAGTGTGCTTTTGATCAAGCTGTCCTGTGCAGAAACACTGATTGTTGAGCTGATCACCTTCATGGCCTCATCTATTATTCTCCTTGGCTCACTGGGCATGACAGCAACATCCTACCTTTACACCATTAACACCATCCTTACATTGCCCTCAGGTTTCTCGTGGCTGTAGACATTCTCTCAGGTATCGCCTGCCTCCAGCACTGCTGGGGTGGCTGAGCAGGGGCCTATGCAGCACAGTAGCACATGGTGTCCTCTCGGGTGCTAGGCTGCCAGGTCCCTTCTGCCCGGCCAGCAGTGGGGAGACAGCTGCTTGGAGGTCTTAAGAGCCATTGCAACACTGTCCCCAACAAGGTGGAAGATAGGAGCTCTTTCAGTGTTTTCTTACAAGGAAAAGTCTTCTCGTCATCATTTGTAGTGACTGAAAAAGAGGGCGCTCCCATGGGAATTGTCCATGGGTCTACTCAAGTTTACTGTTATGTTGATCTCCAGCTCCTCAATATGCAACGGTCGTCCGGTCAGGATAACCTCACACCCTGCTAGAGAACATGGACCTTCTGCTAGAATGCCTCGTTCAAAGGGAGAGCAGAAGGTAATCCCTGACCTGACATGGGGGAATGCTCTCCTGGAAGAGTTTTTCACAAGAAGACAGGGCGGGACTGGTGGAAGATGTGGAGGGCAGCTTTGAATACAGTGTGAGTGAAGTTGGTGGGGTTGAAAACCCTGAGGGAATTGAGCACAACAAATCATAGCCATGCTGAACAGAGAAGAAGGATCACCTCCCCCAACTTGCTGGCAGTGCTCCTCCGAATGCAGCCCAGGATGTCGTTGGCCTTCCTTACTGCAAAAGTGCAAAGCCGGGAGAGGAGAAGGCATTGAGAAGACCTAATAACAGCCTTCCTGTATGTTCTTGATATCAGAAAGAGAATGGAGCCAGGCTCTTCACTGTTGAGCCTGATGGGAGGATGAGGGCCAATGGGCATCAACTGAAACAAGGGAGGAAAAACTTTCTCCCCATCAAGGCAGTCATGCACAGGAGCAGATTTCCCAGAGAGCTTCTGTCATCTCCATTCTTGCAGCTTTTGAAGCTCAAAGTGAATAAAGTCCTGAGCAACATGTTCTGAGCCCATAGGTGACCCTGCTTTGAGCAAGAGTTTGGCCTAGGAATCCCTTGATGTTGTTGCCAGCATAAATGATTCAGCATTTCCTTCCACCACACATCTTGCCTTCATGATGGGAAGGGAAGCATTCAGGTTCCTGGTAACAACTGAAGGAAGCCACAACATTTGGTCAGGTGATCTGTGGCTTCCTTGTCCCTCTCCAGGCATTGTTGCGCAAATGCAGGGATGCTTGGCTGGTACCCTGAAACAGCCCTGATCATTTCCTGTGGTTCACCTTTTCTTTTTTCCCTCTTTGCCCTCCCTGAGTTACTTCCCCTTGACCATCCCTGCACCCTCCCATGAAAATCGCCCACCTTCCTCTTCCCTCACAGCTCTTTTGGTGTTTCTGAGCTGATCACCAGGGAAATTCCTAAATTGGTCAGCCATATCACTGAACACAGAAGCCTCCTTTTCTTGTCTGTAGTGTCCTACAATTCCTCATGCTTATCTTGTCTGAGGCATCACATGTCAGGGAGAGCCACGTATATGCACATATTAAAATCTGGCCCAGTGGAGATTCACTCATGGGGGACCTTGAGAATCTCTGGGATTTGGGAATAGAAACCTCATGAAGTTTTACAAGTCGAAGTGGCCAGTCCTTTACTGGGGAGAGAATAACCCCATACAGGAGGGCAGGCTGGGACCTGAACAGCCCAGGACTGACCATCGTGAGAAGAGCCTGGGCATTACAAGGGATGCCATGTGAGCCAGCGGGGCATGATCAGCATGAATAAGGCCAAGTGCACACAGGGAGCGGTAGGAGGAGTGTGGCCAACCAGACAAGGGAATTATCATGCCCCTTGACTCATGCACTGGTGTGGCCACATCTGGACTAGTGTGTCTGAGGGTGGGGCTCCCTGTTCTGGAGGAATGGAGGGGAAAATGGAAAAGGCCCTAAGGAGATCTGTGAGGATGGAATTTGGTGCCTGTGTGGAGAGGCTGAGGGACGTGGGGTTCCTTAGCCTGGTAAAGTGGAGGCTCAGAGCACTGTAGCAGATGCCTGCAGCTTGAAGGATGGTTTCAGAGATGATGGAGCTTTTCTTGGTAGTGGGAAGAGAAGGAAAGCTCCACAAAGTGTGTTGCCTTTTGGAGGCGTGGCGACCTGGTTCAGGAACGGCACGGTGACCAACCCCAGGCTGCTTGGGCCATCAGCTCACAGACACCAATGTGGTGGATGGCAAATGGCATTTATTGCTGCGTGGCACAACCTTATATAGCTTGGGTTTACAACGTCACTTCTGTCTGCTTACATCACAAGCCAAATGTTATTGTCTGTCCGGAGAGTGGTCCTACCTTTCCGTACAGCGCGACATCTTCTGACTGCCAAGCCTTAACTACCTACATTTCCCTCCCCTCTATGCTTAACTAAATTGGCTAAACTGTAAAAACTTTAAAGAGTATATATCAATCTCGAACAGAATACATAAGACACACTGAACAATTGGTAACTGGGGGGTAACTGGGAATCATGGGGTGTAACTTGGGGTAACCAGGAATAACTGGGACATCATAACATAACCAACAAGAACTCGTAAGATTTGGGTTTGGCTGATTCTGCAGCCGGAAGGTAGGGAACTCCCAGGTGCGGACAGAGTGCTTGCCGCCTTGTCGTCTTCTCTTACCACCGGGGCATACGGGTTACGGGAGTGTCCGATAATCCGGTCCTGTGGACAAAAACTCACAATTTTCATTAGTTTTATTCTGGAGGTCCGGTTTAATGGACTTAAGCAGACACCACTTAACTTTACCATCTTTTGGGCCACTGCTTGACCCACACTGGGTCAGACGACTTCCATGAAAGTGGGTGTGCGGCAGTGGCCCTCATGATAAATTTGTCACCCTGGCTTTTAATAGGGATAAAGCGTCCCTTCCCAACAGGGGTGGGACTCCTGACATGACATGTGGGAAGAGGGTAATAGTTTTCTCCAGTCCTTTTTCAGTGTGAAGCGTTATTGCTACCAATTGAGCACTCTTTCGAGCTCGGGTTAGTCCTCCAACTCCACCCACCATGGGGGCATCTTCCAATTTCCAATGTGGGGGCCAATTTGTCTCAGGGATAACTGTAACATCTGCTCCGGTGTCGATCAATAAGGGAACTCTAATGGTGGTATCATTTGAGGTATTATAAAGGGAACAGATCCCCCACACCACTGGTGGATTATCACATTTTACCAGCCAGGGCCACCCAGGGGTCTCGCCCCCAAGGGGTGGTCTTTGCTGCCTCTGAGATAGGGACAGATCCGGCTGGACTGTCGGTTGAACCATAAAGATGGTCACTTCTTGAGGGGGCGGTGGGTTCGGGAGCACCTTGCCCCCTTCGGGGTTGGCATAGTTGGGCCGCCTCATGTCCCAAGTGGGAGAGGGCCGTGCACGGCCCAGGTGCCCTCTCCCCCTCCCGTTTCCCTGAGTTTTAGAACTGCATTCCTTGGCAAAATGCCCTTTCTTTCCGCAGGCCCAACACGGTCCTCTTGGCTGGTTTTGGCGCGAAGGGAGTGCTGTTGGCGGGTCCCCCAATCGAGGGCAATTCACTACGACGTGACCCGCCTGGCCACATTTAAAACATGCCATCACATTACCTATTGCAGTGCGAACAGCCACCTGGATCGGGGCTAGATGCTTTTCATTCATGACATGCTTAATCATGTTCGCGATGCTTGACCCCGCCGGCAGTGATCGCAGGATTTCTTTGGTTGCTGAATTACACTGCTGGCATAAGCACTTCTGCTACAACTGGACCTTTTTCCTCCGTGGGCAGGGCCGAAGAGTCGACCATTGTCTGGAGACGATCCACAAATTGTGTAAAGCTCTCACTTTCATTTTGCTTTATTGTGGCCCATGGCGATGGTTTGGCGATAACTCTAGAGGCTGTGAGAATGGCTTCTCTGGCCGCATGAGTAGTTGCCATAACTTCATGGGCCCGCAGGCCTTGGGCTTGTGCCTGGGGGGTAATCATTGTCAGGGTCTGTACCCATTAGCCGCTGTAGGCTGGAGCCATGTAGCGGGTGGTCCGCCCCGGCTACTTGGGCCAATTGCCTCACACAGTTGTCCTCCCATTCTTGTTTAAAAACGATCATCCCTGCCCCGTCAAAGATCAATCTGCAAGTTTGTTTTATATCGAACAGGAACATGTCGTCTCCCCCAAAGACACCGTCCATGAGGATGGAGACCATGGCAGAATTAAACCCTTTATCTGCAATTGCTTTAACAATCGCTTGTACATCCTTAGGGTTTATTGGCGAGTAGACTCTCTGTCCCCCATCCGTCACCCGGACCGGGAACGTCAGCGGGGCTGATGGGGCCAAACCGGCACACGCTATCTTTATTTTCCTCCAATCCGTGAGAGGGATTTGTCCACTTTGCAACTCCTCTTTAATTTGAGTAGGGATGTTTTGGCTTTTAGATCTATTTCCATTTCTTCCTCCTCTGAGTTTGAATCGGTTGCAGGCCACTCACCCCAGCTAGTGTCTGATCCGGAGTCGGAACTCGACTGGTTGCTTCCGGGTTCCAGTACTCTTTTGTTGGGCTCCGGCCCCCCCCACCTCCCTTGCGGGTGGACTGTTCCCTCCCTTTTGGCTCGCCCCGCCTTCTGTTCGACGGGATGTTTGCCCTATAAGAGCATTTATCCAAGCGGACGTTCTGATTGGTCCTCTACCCCTCTCCTTTTCGGTCGCCCCCACCACCCTTCTTTTCATTCTCCTCCCCTTTCCATTTACGTGCGCTTGTTAGTTCTAGCGCTTTCTCCCTGTTCCCGCCGGGGACACCTTCACCCCGCCTTTCCCTTTTCTGCTCGGCGCCATTTTGGGGCGCGTAGGGTGGTGGTCTAACCCAGACTTCCTCAGACTCTAGTTCCCCCGCAACGCCCCTGGCCTCCTCGGCTAACCCACCCCAGAAGGACACTGCTCGTTTCTGTCCCTCCGTAAGAGGGTCAGGGTTTGGGGATTGGGGGGCATGGCGCCCTCCCACAGATCCCTAGGCTCAGCAGAATCATCATCGCCTGGGGTGCGCGGAGTCCGCGTGGCTGCCCCAACTCCCAATCTCGGGGTGGCCGACAAACAGTCCTCCGACGCCCTCTGGGTCTCCTGCGCTTGTACTGCCCTCTGCAGGGCCTGTATGACTTTCCCCCACAACTTATGCAACTGTAATACAACCTTCACAAGGGCTTCCATCCTCCTTGTTGATCCGGGAGCGTGCTCCCAGCCGGGCTGGTCCTGCCGCTCCGGCCACCATTCACCCGATTCCAGGCGATGTTTTTCCCAGGTTTTGGCACCACTTGTTGCCTTTCGGAGGTGTGGCGACCTGGTTCAGGAACGGCACGGTGACCAACCCCAGGCTGCTCGGGCCATCAGCTCACAGACACCAATGTGGTGGATGGAAAATGGCATTTATTGCTGTGTGACACAACCTTATAAAGCTTGGGTTTACAGCGTCACTTCTGTCTGCTTACATGACAAGCCAAACGCTATTGGTTGTCTGGAGAGTGGTCCTACCTTTCCGTACAGCACGACATCTTCTGACCGCCAAGCCTTAACTACCTACAAAGTGCAGCTTGGAAACTTCAGTCTGGATGTGAGGGAAGGAAATCTCACTACAAGGGTTGCGTTGTGGTATAGGAGGTGCCCAGAAGGACTCTCAAAAAGCCCACAGCATTGTTTTTCAAGGAGCAGCCAGCGAGGGTGGAGAGACTTCAGTGAAGGTACAGAAATGCTGGGGTGACAGCTCGGTGGGAAAGCAAGATGGATGTCAACAGCCTGAAGGGAAAAAGGTGCATAAAGGGGACAGTAGAATGAAGCCTGCAGTAGTGGTGACCAAGGGCTCTGGAAGAGCTGAAAAGGCCACACAAGAACAAGCTCTTTGTCCTCTTAACTATGGCAGTCGCCTCTGTTGATGAGGCCTATCAGGATAAAATCTTATTTTCAGGTTCTGAAATTTGTTTTGTCCTCTCCTCTTCTTGGGGAAGCTGGGGGGTGTTGTGCAGTTTCCCTACACGTGACATTGCTCACCCTCACACCCCACTGCCCCCAGGAAGAGCCCTGACCCACACGTGAGGGACAGGACCTGCCTTCACAGGGCCTGGGGGTCAGGGATTGGCCTTTCTGCTTCATAAAACAAACCAAGGGGTTTTGCATCATTACAGCCACCTGCACAGTGCCTTTGCCTACCTGCAACCACAGCCTCCAATTATCTGCTCTAACGAGTCCATAGAGAGGCTTTGTCAGTAATGGCCCCCCGTGGGGCCAATCAATGCTTCAAGGTACTTTGGGTTTTCTTCTGACTTTGACTTCTTGAGTATTTTGCTCAGTCTCCTCTCAGTATCTGAGGCTCATGGACTCAGGGCCAAACACACCATGGGGCTCATTAAAATACAGAATGTCCTAACAAGCCATGCATTTTCCTTTAAGTCTTGAAGACTCGTACAGATAATTGAATAAATTTTGGAATGTAGTTAAGGAGGAACATTTCCAAATATATCTAATAAAAATGATTCTTCATTATAAAGAGCATTTTATATTAATTTCTGTTTAGAGAAGAGGTGATAACAACATTCTGTCTCTGATATTGATGCACAGTGTATCCTTGGGAGGTCTGGACAGTCCCTTGGGGTCCAACATAGTATGGACAACCTGGCTCCTCATTGCCCAGTCTCACCATTTCTCACATTGGCCCCCTGGGACTCGCATCACTTCTCCTTACATCAGCCTTCTCCACTGATCTCTGCAGCTGGATCTTACAGGTCCTTTACACCAGCTCCCACTGCTGTCCTTAGAGAACTGGCTGCCCACAGGCACAGAAGGGTTTTAGTTCCTTGGAAACAAAGAAAATCTAAAGTGTGATAAAGTTTCACCAACTGTAAAAACACTCTGCAAGCATATGCTAAGTACAAGATATCGTTAATGAGTTTGCCAACTGCAGGGTGTAATGTCAGGAGAAATACTTTAAGTAGGTAAATACAAAAAGATAGATATAAACACAATTAAAGGGTTGACTAAGGAGACAACGAGGCTGTTGAAAGCCTTTACTCCCTAAAGTTCAAAAGAGCAACATAGGTGAGAGTTATCTGAAGGAACAAAGAATAAAGGGAAGGAGAAATCTGGAGAATAATGGAAAGGTCCTTTGCCTCAGGGGTCTGCATCTGAAAAGTTGATGTGAGAAATGTTCATTGTATCCTGGCCAGGTGCAAATTCATGAAAGATTAGAGAAATTAAGTATGTGGTAAACCAGGCAGGATAGTGGCAATGAAGTTAGACTGGAATATGGATATTTCTTTGGCATATGCCTGTTAAGAGGTCATGGGATTGGTAGAGGGTTCTTGTGGGAGAGGACAAGCCAATGTTGCAGCCAACTTTGAAAGATCCCACAAGGGCCACCCAGGGAACCACAGGCTGTACAAGCTCTCTTTGGTGAGGAGTGTGCCGTCAGTTAGAGTCCTCTTGGGTGACGTTCCTGGGCACCTAAAAGAGAAGAAAATGTCCAAATGCAGTCGGCAGGGACTGTCCAAGGGTAAATCATGCCCCGCCAACCTGATTGCCTGCAGGATGAAGTAACTGTTTTTGTGTGTGACATAAGAACAGTGGATGTCATGTACCTCCAATGCAGCAAGACACTGGCCATGATCTCCCTCAATATTCTCGTACCCACGTTAGGCCATTACAGTCTGGGTGGGTCGACAGACAGGGAGGTGAAACACCAGTTGGAGGCTGAGGCTCAGAGAGCTGTGGTGAAGGGGTCATACCATACCTGGAGGCCAGGGGGAGATACTGGGGCATTGTGGGGCAGCACAGGGAGCTCTCCTGGGATCTGGGCAATTTAACAACTCTATCCATGACCCAGAGGAGGCAATTCTGACAGTGTTTGTCAATGACAGTAAATTGAGAGGACCATTCCTGTGCCCTAGGGATGCTATTTAGATGAAACCTGGCAGATGAGAGGACTGTCCTGTCAGGAATTTCACAGGACAGAAGAAGGAAAATGTCCAGGTCTTGCCCCTGGGAGAGACTGACACCCTGCAGTGACAGGAGATGACGACTGTCTGGCAGGGGAGCAGCTCTGCGGACAAGTACTTGGTCATGCTGGGGGTCACGAAGCAAAACATGATCCAGCAGCGATCAGCACAATCCAGCATGACTGGTTGCAAAGGCAGCCAGCAGTGTCCTGGAGTGTTTAAAGAGGAGCCCTGCCAGAAGAGTGAGGGGAGTGATTTACCAAACACTCATCACTCGTTTGAACACCTATACACTGTCGTATCAATTTTGGGGCCCCCAGTGCAAGTGTGTTTCGTCTGGCTGGGATGGGGTTAACTTTCATTGTTGCAGCCATTATGGTGGCTTGTTTTGCGTTTGAGATTAAACCAGTGTTGAGAACACAGCAGTGTTTTGGTTATTGTGGAACAACGGTTGTGCAGCATCAGGGTCTTCTTTATTTCTTACTCTTCCTCCTCCCAGCAAGTAGCTGGGGATGGGCAAGTATTTGGGGGTTAGATGGGACACAGCCAGGACAGCTGACCCCAACTGACCAAAGAGATATTCATTGAATCACAGTATAACAGACCAGACCAGGTTGGAAGTGACCTCAAAAGATCTTCTGGTCCAAACTTTTGTGGGAAAGGGAGCCTACATGAAACTATCCAGCACCCTGTCCAATTGCTTCTTGAAAACCTGCAGTGGTGGGGATGGTGGGGACTCCACCATATCCCTTGGGGAGTTCCTACCAGTGAATGACTGTCCTTAGCCCTTTGGACTGTCTCCAGTCTGCCTGCGGATTTCTTTCATTGTGGGGACCAGAATTGGACACAGCACTCCAGCTGTAGCCTGACAAAGCCTGAGCAGAGTGGGATGATCATGTCCCTGTGTCTGCTCGTAACGCCCCTGTGGATGCAGCCCAGGAGCCTATTTGCTGTTGTTGCTGCAGCGGGGCACTGCCAGAGCCTCTTCAGCTTGCTGTCCACCAGGAACCCCCAGGTCCCTCTCAGCAAGGCTGCTCCCCAGCCACACACCCGCTGGCCTCTACTGGGCTCTTTGGTTTCTCTGACTCAGGTGCAGCACTTTTGACTTGTCTTTGTCTCGTAGTTCATATTGTTCTTGCTGGCCCATTCGTCCAGCCTGTGCAGGTCTCTCTGTAAGATGACTCTCCCTTCTGGCATGTCCACCTCACCACCCAGCTTAATGGCATCAGCAAATTTGGTGAGGGTGATTTCAATCACAACATCCAGAACTTTTATGAAGATGTTGAACAGCATGGGACCCAGTACCAATTCCTGGGGGATCCAACATGCTACAGGCTTCCAGCCTAAGTAAAAGCATTGATCACCACCCTCTGAGTGCAGCCTGTGAGACAATTTCCTACCCATCTCACACACCAAACCCCCAATCTCTGTCTTGCCACTTTGTCCAGGAGAAGGATGTAGGAAAAGGTGTTGAATGCTTTGCTGAAGTCCAGGACAACAACATCACTGATCTCCCCATGTCACTAGAAGATGTTATTTGTTGAAGAAGATGATGATGTTATATTGGCATGATTTGCCCTTGAGCAATCTGTGCTGTATTTCCCCAATCACCTCCTTCATTTGGTTTGTGATAGTTGAAAGGTTCTCTGGATCAATCCCCAATACAGTTTTCATTGCCCCTTCTCCCAAGTCCATGATGGTTTGGAGGCTCCTCCAGCATCTGACCCCTGCCCAGACCCAGCTGTGTCCCATGCTGGTCTTTACAGACAGCCCTGCTCCAGGGTATGTTGGGGTCTGGGGCAGGAGAGAGGCCGGGCACGGCTGGCCGGTCCCCCCACACAGGCCCTGAGACCAGCAGGAGGATGGAGATGGTCTCACAGAAAGACTCACCCATAAGCTTGGGTGAGCAGCCAGTGCTGGAAATGGCCAGTGAGAGAGGCTGGGGGGAGATGAAGGCCCTGGGCCACCTGCCTGGTCTGTTCATGCCAACAAGAGCACAGAGCCGCCTCTTCTCTCCTGCACCTGCATGCCTTCAATCCCTTCCACAAGCCCTGGCTCTGCACCACAAATCCCCTGGTGTGTCTTCTCCCTGCGTGGTCATGCAGTACGACTTATACTCTGTTTTTTCTCTTCCTGGTACTTTCTAGTCAAGCCCAACTTCTCCAAGATTTCCCCCTCCCCTGCCCTCCTCCACCTCCCTCCCCAGCAAAGCCCAGTCTGGGTTAGTCCCAAGGCAGGTTCCTGGTACTCCCACCATGGCCTCCACCCCTCTGAAAGGCAGAGCAGCTCCATGGGGGCAGGGAGGGGTCAGCCCCGGAGATGGGAGGCATCACTGGCACAAGGAGAAGGAGGTCAGTGTCACCCAGCATCCCCTGCTCTCCTCTCCAGCACATCCTGAGGGCTTTGCAGCCCCTCCATGCCATCCCCTCTCTCGTGACCTGCACAAGATCCCTGGCCCTGGAGGTTCTCAGGCAGCTTCTGCTGCCATGCTGTCAGAGAGGCCTGCCCTGAGCTGGTGCAGCCAGAAAGGTGTTTTCATTCCCCATTCATTCCTGCCCCGATCAGGATGGATTTAAGGCAAAAAGTTGTGTGTTCATTTATTCTGCTTAAATACACAGAGAGCTCGTTATTGAAACCAAGTCTCTGGGTTGCACAAGATGGTTGGATACTGAAGTAGGAGGGAAAGAATAATGCTATTTCTTTGAAGAACACATCATCGCAACTGGAAAAACGAGGACTAAAATGTATAGAGAAGCAAAGGTATTCTTGGGCTGTCATGATATATAGTAGGGGTCATTTGCAGAGAAAGGCTGAGAGTCTATGGCTGCTGAAAAACCTCCGATCGGTTTCCTCAGGGCATCCTTGGGTTCCTGGTTCCTTATGCTATAGAAGAGGGGGTTCAATGCTGAAAGCATCACCTATTACAGAAATGAAACTACCAGAGACAGAGATGGGGAGAACATAGAGGAGGCCTTCAGGTAGGCAAACATGTCAGTGTGGATGAACAGGGAGAGCACGGCCAGGTGAGGGAGGCACATGGAAAAGGCTTTGTGCTGTCCCTGCTCAGAGGGGATCCTCAGCACGACCCTGAAGATCTGCAGATAAGACAGCAGGATGAAGAAAACCCCAGCCATATATTGAACGGGATGTAACCAGGGGAAATCCTTAAACAGTTTTCTATCCAGGCCTGTGTTTCCCAGCCCAGTTTCTCTCTGGACTTGGGGACAGGAGGGTTTGCTCAATCTCTTGGCTTCCAGTTTTGGCTTTATGTTTCCATTACCGTCCGCTCTGGCCCGTCTCTGCTCTGAAGAAAAGCCTTTGCACGCATGGGGTCTTGGACACTTGGTTCCAGGTTTCCCTGAGACAAGTCAGAGCTTGGCCTGGTGCTACCCCTGAGGTGCTATGACCCAAATGTGCACTCATGCCGTCAGCTGGGACAAGAGCGGGCCTCTGGTTTTAACATGAATGGAGAAACTGCCATAATCTTTCCAAAGCACCCCAAGGAAGTCTCTGGCTGGAGAAGCCTGGGCCTCACTGGGGACATTAATGGCCCCAGCATTTTCTGGAATTGGAACACAGCAGCATGCAAACAGTCCAGGCGGTTTGGGGACAGCTTGTTTTCACAGCTGCCAGATGGGCCAACCTGGAGCTGATAATTGCAAGCAAGGAAGAGCTGGTCAGGGCTGTGAAGACTGGCTGTTGGGACAGTGATAACGGAGTCTGAGCTCCTGAGGGCAGTGAGGAAGGGGAATAGAGGACTGCAAATGTTGGTCCTCAGTGAAGCAGAACTGGCTGATTGTGGGGAGTTTTAGCCGGGATCTCATGGTCAGCAGCACTGATGGGCAGCAAAGCCAAGTGTACCTGGTTTTCAAAGACAGCATCCTCCAAGCACCGCAGTCTTCTGTATCAAAATTCAGTTGAAACTTGAATGGGAATTCACGGGCTTCATCATAAGATTTTATTACTTCAGGAACAGTAGCAAGAAGAAACAGGAATAATGCTTGGTCGCAACTAAATTTTTTAAGATTGGTGGCAATAGAGCCGAGATACTTTATGTTCTCTTTGCCTCATATTTCAGCAAGAGGTTCTCCTAAGCCATTGTGCCTCAAGGCAGGACTCTAGAGGAAAACAGCCAATGGTGGAGAAGAATCGAATCAGGGGCTATATGAAAAAATGCGAATATTACCTGTCAAAAGGAATCAGATGTATCCAACTCTCTTTACATAGGGGGCGAGAAAGCACTATCAGCTTGCTGGTCTTTGTCCATGGCCTGTGAAAAAAATTAATGAGAATGTACAGAACAGTGTCAAAGTTCTGGCAATGAAATCTTCTTCCATATGGATTACACCAAGGTCAACACTGCAAATGGTTCAACTTTTGCCAAACATCTTCATTCAAGGGTTGATTCAGTTGCCCACAAAGTGGTGACCACTGCCCACAAGATACACAAGGGTAGATGAGGCCATGGCATGGGACTGGGAAATGTGCCCCCAGGCTGGTGGGAGACTTTCTGGAGCAGGAGCTGGTGGACAGGCAGGGTGAGCCAAAGCATCTCAGTCAAGACAGATAATTTCTGTCCCTTGAGTAGATGAGGAAGCCTGGACAATTGCACCCAAGCTGCCCCGTGTTGGAGGCGAATGAGAAATGAGTGGGTCCAGATGCTGCAGAGCCTACTTGAAGACGTACTTGTAGCCCACATACAGTGGGATGAGTGCAGATATGGCTATTCAAAAGAGGGCATTTCCTTTCTTTTGACTCTTTGCATCCCTCTGTGAATTTAGGGAGCTTATAACTTCAGTGTGTGAGTGACCATGAGTGATTGCGGACAGCGTCTGGGGCAGGGGGTACAATGGGGGCTCTTGGGCACTCTGCTTGACAAATAATATGTTTTTCTTTGGTGTAAGGGTATCTCCACTGTAGAAAGTGGACTTCAGAACAGTTTAGGTGGACTTCATATGCAGAACAGGAGTTCTGGGTATCATTTTTTCTTTTTTTTTTTTTTTTTTTTTTTTTTTAACAAGTAAGAAACATTCTTCTGTGTCTGTGTGCAGCTCATTTCCCAAGTACAGCATGTAGGAGTTGGTGTGAATGGGCTGAAACGTGCAGCTACAGACTGTCTGGAGAAATCTCAGATTAGAACAAAGTTGCTGTATTGCTGTAAGTCGCAGGGGGCTGGTGAGAGACATGTGGGGTTGGAGGTAGGGACAAACACTGCCCAGAGAGTGTCTGACATACAGGGTCTTGACTTCCATCCATATTCAGACTTAATCGGGAGATGGTCTAGAATCAGTAGCAATTGCAGTTAGGTGATGTCCCTCAGTGTGTAAGCAGGAAAATAGGAACTAGTGGAAAAAGAAGAGATTGTTTCTTATTAACATTTAATACGGAAAGCTTTTCACTTTGACGACACTCCTGAAACCACTCAAATTCACCACATAGGAACTGAGGAATTCAGTGATACTCAGATACTTGGCTATTGAGGACGTTTTAGCTGCTTCCGAGCCCTCTGGTGTCAAGTTGCTGAACTGCAGATCCTGGAAAGGGATTGACTCAAGCCTCTAGAGAAGTCGGAGTCAGCAGGAACCCTCCAAGTTCCTGAGGGTGTCAGTGATCGCCACCGAGGGCCATCACTGGAGAGCCCATGGAGGGAATGAGGAGACAAGGTTCCTGTCTCTGGGGGTGACGAAGCAGGAAGGCAGAGGCACTGCTGCCAGGCTGAAAATCAAATGTTCAGGCAACTGTGAAAGCCCTTGATGTGTTTCCTCACGCAGGATGATCAAGCCCTGACCCCCATAGCCTGGGAATGGGGATCCTTCCCCTCAGGGGATGCTGAGGAATCTTCACACAGACACCTCACATCTTCTTCATGTCTTTCACACACACACTGTCACACATAGCCCCACTCCCTTGGACCAGGAGGTTTGTGCATCCTCCAGGCTCCTGGATGTTTCCTGAGGCCCATCCAAGTGTGGGGAGTGAAGGAAGGAAGGAGAGGTGTCTCAGCCTCCCCATCAGCCCCAGGGCTGAGGGCCAGCCATGGCATGAGGAGACGGAGGCCAGTGTCTCCCTGTGTCCCTTGCTCCAGTCTCCCAGGCATCTTTATTGTCCCCTGCCAGCAAGCCCCTCTGTGCCAGCCCCTCTCCCAGGAAAAAGACTCCTGGACCAGGGCCTCCTCAAACTTCTCCACTTACCCCAACAATAGAGAAACTTGTCTTGAGCTGGTGCATTCAGAAATAGATTTCTCCTGAGAGGAACGGATGCTAAAGAACATGCAAAAAGATATGAAGAAATTGAAGGAGTAATTTCCCAAAATAAGAGAGCAGACTTAATCACAAATGAGGATGCTCTTATGGTCCACTGACACAGACCCTGGTTACAGATTAAATAACTGCAGTTAGGTATTGGCCAGGTACAAGATGTAGAAAGAGAACTACAGATTTTAGAAATTGAGATAGAGAAGTTTGGAACAGCAGCTCAGTTCGTAAAACAGGAACATATAATCACAAGCGTAAGTCACAATAAATGCAAAGCCAAAACACACCACACCCAGGGTGGTTCTGTCCTGCCATGGGAAAGGGGAGAGAGAAAGGCCAGGAAAGGGGCTGGGTTTGGCTGTTGAGCTTGGGCTGCAGCAGAGATGAGGAGTCAAGGGAGTGGGTGGGGAAAGATGGGCAAAGGCAACACCAATTGTGGTGGTGATTGTGAGGCCACGACTGTTACAGGAGCCTGATTGGACAGCAGATGGCTCCAGCAATTTGGGGCCAACACGTGCATCACAAAACCACTCATCCCAGCAGAGACAAGCTAGGGACAGAGAGGCAGGGGAGAGACAGACCAAGGGCAGGTGGCACGAATGGTGATGATGATGAGGTGGCTTCCACTGCAGCAGCCTGACTGGCCCTCAGGAGACATGCTGGCCAGCAGGCATTCTGAGGTCATCCAGTACATCTGAGAAGCCACCCAACAGAAATGACCTCCTTGGGGAGGGGAGGGCTGAGGCAGGTGGAAGAGGCCCACCTGTGTTCTGATTCTGGGGGCACCTCTGTTCTTGTGACCTGAGCAGCCATGGCAGACAGGAGGGCAGGCAGGGCTCATGGCCACCCTACTCAGGACTAGCCCTGAGACTGCTCCAAAATCTTTTCCTTATCTCCAGGGTGAACATCCCCTGTTTCACCCAACCCTCCTCTTTCAGCCTCTTAACATGCTCCATGGTGGAGAACCCCATTCTGTATTCTTCAGGACCTCCTCATTGGTGCGGAGAGGCTGCAGGGTGGTGCCCCTCAGCCTTCCCTTCTCCAGGCTGCACAAGCCCAGCTCCCTCAGCCTCTCCTCACAGGCAAAGTGTTCCAGCCCCAGCCTGTCTTGGGGGACATTCACTGAACCCCCTCCAGCTTGTCAACATCCTTCCTGTACTGGGGATTGCAATCCGGACACAGTAACCTGGACAAGCCCCTCTCTTGATCTCCTGGCCGTCCTGCTGGCCACAAAGGCCTGGGTGCAGCTGGCCTCCCTTGCTGCCAGGGCACATGGCTGCCTCCTCTCCAACCCACCAAGACCTTTCCTTTTTACTATATTTTCCATCTGTTGGTTTGCAATGAAGGTAAATTCTGCTGTGCCCGTGTGCAGCCAGGTCTCTGAGGAAAGCCACTGGGAGCTGGTGCAGTGGAGCTGTAACATCCAGCTGCGGGCCTGGGTGGAGAAGTCTGATGGAAGGAGTTGTGCTGCAAGTGCCAGGGGGACGATGAGAGAAGTGGCAGGGCTGGGGAGGTGAGGAATCAGGCTGTCCATGCAGTGTCTGACCTTCAGGAGGAGCTGGCCCTACCCATCTTGACAGCACTAGGAGACCCTCTGCATCAAGATCAGAGGAGGCTGCAATCACTTCTTCTGTAAACAGAAAAAGTAATACAGTAGACTTAAACCTAAGAAATACTTCTGTATGAAATGCTCAGTCAAATGTTCCCCTTTACATACACTCCAGAGACCTCTGCAGTTATCTGTCCAAGGCTTGATAACTGAAGAAAACAATTGGAGGAGACATGGCTTTTTACATTTGAATGAGCCCCATGGTGTCTGTGATGTTGAGACCATGAGCTTCAGACACCAAGAAGAGCCTGAGCGAAGGGCTGAAGAAGTCAACATCAGAAGCAACCCCTAAGGTTTCAAGGAGTGTTAATGGGTCCCAGTGAGGGCCATCAGCACCAAAGCCTCCCCAGGGGCTGGTTAGAGCAGGAAGTTGGAGGTGTCAATGCGAGGCAAACAAACACAATGTTAAGGTGGTTCTGGTGCTTACTGTACCTTAACGTGTTTAGGCCATAGTGCCAAAGCCTGACCCCCAGCCCCTGGGAAGGGAGATCCTGTCCCTCACACATTACCCAGGGCTCTTCCTGGGACAGTGTCATGTGGGAATTTGCGGTGTCAAGGACAGGACTATAGTGACAAATATGGGTCTCTCTGGGGTGGGGCCGAGGGGCGTTAAGGTCCTGGTACCATAAGGTTACCGTTTGTCCAGGTAGGCCTTAGTTATGGAGGGAACGGCCAGAGGCAAGGGGGAAAAGACCTTGGCTCTGCTGGGGGCTCTTAGCCTTGCCAGAGCCTTCAGTTGTCTTTCCCACAGGCTGTCCTCAGTGTCCCACACCTGCAGCTCTTTCCCTGCAGACTCTCAACATCAGCCTTTCTTCCCCACCTCGCTCTCACCTGAGCATCTCGCTTCCCTCACTGGTAGAGAATATGATAGACGAGGCTATTTCAGTTGGGAGGGACCTGCAACCATCATCTAGTCCAACTGCCTGACCCATTCAGGGCTGACCAAGTTACAGCATGGTATGAACGGCATTGGCTAAATGTCTCTTAAACACTGACCACCCTGGGGCATCGACCACCTCTCTGGGAAGCCTGTTGCAGTGTTTGTCCACCCACTCGGTAAAACAAATGCTTCCTCATGTCCAGTCTAAATCTCCCCTGGCACAGCGTTGAACCGTTCCCACATGTCCTATCACTGGATACCATGGAGAAGAGATCAGCACCTCCCACTCCATGTCCCTCCTCAGGAAGCTGCAGAGAGCAATGAGGTCACTCCTCAGCCTCCTCCTCTCCAAACCAAACAAACCCAAACTCCTCAGTCACTCCTCATAGCACATTCCCTCCAGCCCTGTCACCAGCTTTGTTGCCCTCCTCTGGATGCATTCGAGGACCTTCACGTCCTTCTCAAACTGTGCGGCACAGAACTGCACACATATCGAAGGTGAGGACGCACCAATGCTGAGTATCTATCCATCCTCCTGGTTGTTCCTTGAAACACAAAGCTGTGGGCTCTTCCAGACTCCCTCTGGGTGACTTGTTGCAGCACAGCACTGCCCTTGGTGTGATATTTCTTTCTTTTTGTCTCCATTCTCTACCTCCCCTGCTGTACTTTGTTCTGCTATGTCTTTCTCATGCTGTTTTCTGACATTTGGAAACACACTTTACAGTTCACAAAGAGTTATAAAGCAGGTATGTTTATTGCAGCGCTGGGTGCAAGGGCGATCTCTCCTCCAAGCTTGTACACCGTATCATGAAGCAGGCATCATTTATGATACAAAAACATGCATATTCGTTAGTATAGGCTGGGTTATTACAATTAGTTCTAAGAATAGGTGTGATTATTGTAATTATTTTCAGGAACTCATTATCCTAAGTCTCCTCCTCTTGCCACATGCGTACTGCTATCTGGTGGTTGTGGGCCGGGGTCGTTTGGAGGAAGGCTTGTGGTCTTCTTCACCATGTACTCTCAAGCTTTGTCCCAGAATGCTGAGTTACCTCAGCCAGTAACTGCAGAACTGGTTCCAGCCAGATGGATCCTTCTTGCAGATGCCTTAATTAACGGATGGATATCCTGTTATCTATGGAGGCCTCTTGTAAAGAAGTTTCCTGTTATCTTTCAAGGTCTTTTGCAACCAAGTATCCCTTTATCTTGCTAGTTATTTTGCTAAGCATTTATTTTCTATATCAAGTCCCCCCTTTTTTTTTTTAACCTTGCAAATTCTTTTGCTATATGGCACCATTCCTTTTAGCAAAATACTTGCCATTTTCAATGTTTTGCTGTAATTTGTGTTTCTTCCACTCCACATTGGTATTTCCAGTTTGTTTATCCATCCACATAAAACATTGCAACACACAACAGACCAATAATCCTAATACAATAATCAGGATAACTATAACAAAAAGCTGCTTAAGCTTTGCGACATTAGGTAGCCAAGAGGTGAGCTCTTCCCACAGGTTAGAAAACCCATACGAGATATCATCCAGGGATACCCGATGTAAGAATTTTGAGTGTTCCCAAATCTTCTGAAGGTCAATCTCTGTTCTACTTGATTCATCTACATAAATACAACAGCTTGTATTGATCAAGGTGCACACCCGTCCCATGTGAGCTGTGATTATATCTAGAGCCATTCTGTTTTGAAAGTCTACTCCCTTCAGGGATTTTACCTCCTGGTCTAAACGTAAAAGAGCATCAGTAGTTGAGTTTGCTATTATTTCCATTTCTGCCAAAATATTTACCATGGCTTTTTCAATCTCACTAACTCCCAACCAGGGTAAGAACCACTGTGTGAAGCTATGAAACCCTAACGGTTTTTCTATAAGCGGGTTATAAGCTCCCTGTCTTACCCTTTTCCAGGGTGACCTCAAAACACCACTTGAGGCATGGGACTGGTTAAATATTTTGTCCTGGGGTATCAAGTACCCCTCTGCACATGTCCCTGTCTAATTAGCAGGCAGGCTTTTTCTGGCCACTCCATCTCCGCCGAGCCACCATCACCCAGGACCTAGACTACACTTTTCAGTCTGTTTACTAAGGAAAAACAGAGCTTGTCCTTTACCTGCACTTTTCTCTTGGATATCATGAATGGTCCCAATTAAAGTCTCCAGTGATCTGAATGTCCCTACATCCTGTCCTCCTGTGCTATTTCTTCTGTATATTGTGTTTGCTTGATCCCATATCTGCAAATGAAATTTAGGCCCTGTCCTTTTATCTCTATCTTCCCCAAAAGTGCAACTTTTTGTAGTCTGAGCATTCATAGTTGAATTCTTAGATATTACTCCAAATAAGGATGGTCCTGAATTTCCTCCTCTGGGAAGAGCTGTACATACCCAACAATCTGTTAAATTTAGTGCACGAGCTATCTTCCCAGTTTGTTGCAGAAACACATTATCCCTCCATGCTATTACACAGGCACTGAAAAGGAGCAGTATTACAGGGCTCTTAGTCCCTCATCTTAGCTCCGCTTGTGAATGCAGAGCTTCAGGGGTCCAGTGGGTGCTGATCGCCACTGGGGTTTAGGGGCTTTCTTCCCTCTGGTATACTGTATCCACGATGCTTGTTCTTTAATCTTGATAGCTGTATGGGATGTCAGCAACACCTGGAAAGGGCCTTCCCACCTTGGCTCCAGAGGTGAATCTGAAAGAGATCTGACATACACATAATCTCCAGGCTCAATATTATGCACAGGTCCATCCAGACCTCAGGCACTAGTTCCCAAGACTAGCTTCCTAACCTCCTGAATCTGTTTCTGCAGGGTTATCACATAATCGGTTAGTATTTCATTCCCGACCTCGGTTGATGTTCCAGCCTGTATCATGTAGGGTCTCCCGTATCCTATTTCGAAGGGACTCGGCCTTTCTTTGGCTCTGGGTTTGGTTCTCATTCTCAAAAGAGTCAATGGTAGGGCCTGAGGCCAGAGCAATTCAGCTTCTTGTCCCAATTTGACAATCTGTATTTCAATAAGGTGGTTCATTTTCTCCACCTGGCCGCTTACTTGTGGCCTATATGGGGTATGTAATTGCCAAACTATCCCCAGAAGTTTGCTAACTTGTTGTTGAACAACTTTTGCAATGAAGTGCGACCCTCAATCGGAAGATACAACCACTGGAACCCCAAACCTTGTTATTATTTCTTGTAATATGACCTTGGTCACCTCTCAGGCTTTACTGGTTTGGCAAAGGAATGCTTCCAGCCAACCTGAGAAGGTGTCTGTTAGGACCAATAAATACTGGTACCCTCCTTTTCTTGGGAGCTCTGTGAAGTCAATTTGCCACTGCTATCCCGGATAGTTTCCCCTCCCTATTTCTCCTAGTTGGGCTTTGAGGCCCATTTTAGGATTATTCTGTAAACATATTTCACACTGCTGAGTCACCTATTTAACAGTAGTGTAAAGGTTTCGGGCAATTACACACTGGTTCAAATACCTATACAGAGCCTCTGCTCCCCAATGAGATTTTCTATGTTCTGCCATGGCAATGGCCTACAACAATGTGAATGGTGTGATTAATTTTCCTTGCAGAATTTTAGCCCAATCACCTGTTTCAACTTTCACTCCCAAGTCCTCAATTAGTTTCTGATCTTCTTTTGAATATCTGGGTTCACAATCAATCTGTATTTTATCATCTGGGACCAAAGACTGTACCCTTACATCACCCTTCTCTGTCACTCTTCTAGCCTCGCGGTCCGCCGTGGTGTTGCCCAACTCCTGGGCAGTGTTTCCTTTCTGGTGAGCTTTGCAATGCATAAAAGCCACCTTCTCGAGCAGCTGGATGGCTTCCAGGAACTTAAGAATCTCTTCAGCATGCTTTATAATTTTCCCTTGGGTGGACAGGAGTCCTCTTTCTTTCCATATGGCCCCATGGGCATGGACCAGCCCAAAGGTGTATTTAGAGTCCGTCCAGTTGTTTATCTTTTTGCCTTTGGGGAGTTCCAGCACTCTGGTTAAGGCTATTAATTCTGCTTTTTGTGCCAAGGTATCTGGGGCAGGGGCTGCGGAGTGGTTACAGCATACCCTGCTTTGCGGACGCCTTGTCGAACGAAGCTGCTCCCGTCTGTATACCAGGAGTCCTCCACGTCTGCTAAAGGTTCCTCCTTCAGATCGGATCTGCTACTGCTTCAATCGTTTCCAGGCAGTCATGTGATACCGATTCCCCTGTATTTCCACTGAGGAAAGATGCTGAGTTGACAATGTTAGTAACGACTACTTCCACTTCATCCTGTTCCACTAGAACAGCCTGGTACTTAAGAAATCTTTGGGGTGAGAGCCAGTGCCCCCCTTTTACCTCTAATACTGTAGATATGGTATGGGATAGCAACACTGTGATCCTTTGGCCTAATGTGAATTTGCGTGCTTCCTGTATGTTTAGCACTAGTGCTGCTACTGCCCTTAGGCAGCTAGGCCAACCTTTACTTACTTCATCAAGTTGTTTGGAGAAGTATGCCACTGCCCTTCTGTATGGTCCCACATTCTGAGCCAGGATTCCCAGGGCTAGTCCCTGCTTCTCATGGGAGAACAGCCAAAATGGTTTGGTTGTGTCAGGTAGCCCCAAGACAGGGGCCTCCATGAGCTTCTTTTTCAGTTGCTGGAACGCTTTATCTGCTTCCCCATTCCAAGTGAGGCTTCCCAGACCTGGATTTTAACAGTTCATAGTGTGGCCCTACCAGGAGTCCGTAGTTGTATATCCAGTGGTGACACCATCCCATCATTCCTAAAAATGTATGGAGCTCCTTAGCTGCCTGTGGTCGAGGGGTCTGGCAAATGGCCACCTTTCTTGCTGTGCCTAGAGATCTTTGTCCAGCACTTATCTCGTATCCAAGGTAAGTCACCAGCTGCTGGGCCACTTGGGCTTTCTGTGGAGAGGCTCGATAGGCATTAAGTCCAAGGAAATTTAGCAGACTAACTGTCCATACTATGTATATCTCACTCATTTCTGCTGCTATCAATAAATCATCCACATATTGTAGTATTATCCCAGCTCCATGTGATCATTCCCACTTCTCCAAATCCTTGGCTAATTGATTTCCAAAAAGAGTGGGGGTATTCTTAAACCCCTGTGGTAACACAGTCCATGTTAATTGTGCCTTTCTTCCAGAATCAGGGTTTTCCCATTCAAACGCAAACAACAACTGACTTTCAGGGCTCAAGGGTAGGCAAAAGAAGGCATCTTTTAGGTCCAATACCGTAAACCAGGCCAATTCAAGTTCTAATTTTGTTAATAATGTGTATGGGTTGGCCACAAGAGGGTGTAAGTCTTCAACCATCCTATTGATAGCTCTGAGATCCTGCACTATCTGATAACTCCCATCTGGCTTTTTGACTGGTAAAATGAGAGTGTTATATTCTGATTCACACTCTGTTAACAACCCAAATTTGATGAATCAGTCAATTATTGGCTGGATTCCTTCACTATCTTCTTTCTTAAGGAGTTATTGCCTAATTCTCACAGTCTGCCTCCCTGTTTTAAGTTTTACTGTTATTGGGGAGGC
Source organism: Tyto alba (assembly GCF_018691265.1). Classification (NCBI taxonomy): domain Eukaryota; kingdom Metazoa; phylum Chordata; class Aves; order Strigiformes; family Tytonidae; genus Tyto; species Tyto alba. The sequence goes on along the minus strand of NW_024881277.1, from coordinate 5,158,299 downwards.
ATTTTTCACCCTTCCTCGTGTTTCCGAGACCCATACTCCCGGATATACTTGATTCCAGACTTCTTCAGGCACTCCTGGACTGACAGGAGTGTCTATAAGGGCCAGACTCAAAAGTTCAATTATCTGATCATTCCCCACTTGAAATTCTATTTTTCTTCCCTCAAAAGTTACTTTATCTTTCAACTGCTCCAATAGGTCTTGGCCTAATAGAGGTCCTGGGGAAATAGGCATATGTAAGAATTTATGTATTCCCAATTGTTTTCCTAATTTAAATTTAAGGGGTTTTAAAAAGTATGCCTTTTCTCTTTGGCTGATAACTCCTCTTACAGTTACATAATCATGATCCATAGGTGTTAAAGCCTCATTCAAAACCCAAAGTGTTGCTCCAGTATCTACTAGAAATTTTATATTCTGTTGTCGTTTCCCTAGCTTTAATGTAACCAGTGGATCTGCTAGGGTAGATTCCCCAGATCCTCGTCAATCTTCTTTGACATGGGCCTGTATCCTCCCCTTCCTTTTTTGTTTCTCCAGATATTCATTCTTCCAATGTCCCCTTTGTTTACACCATGAGCACTGATCCCTTCCCACAGGACCCCTTGGTCCCATACTCCTGAATTCTTTATTTTCTTGTAACACCGCTACCAACACCCGCTGGTCTCTTCTTCCACCATCCACCTCTCTGTTGCTAAACACTCTCCATGATTCATTTAACAAAGTCTCCAAATTCCTGCTTTCCACCAGCTTCAATTTCTGCAGCTTCCTCTGGATGTCGCTTGCTGACTGCCCGATGAACAGAGACACTAACTGCTGAGTGCCTACTTCCAATCCTGGGTCTAAAGGGGTGTACTGCCTCATAGTATCCCGTAATTCATCCAAAAATTCCAAGGGGGTATCTCTTAGACCTTGCTAAACGGCATACAAAGTTGTGCAATTAATTGTTTTTGGGATAGCCCGCTCCATTCTTCTCATAACCCAATCCCTGTATGTATTCAGCAAACTTCCATGCGTCCCTCTATTAGGGATCCATCCTGGATCCTGTAAGGGGAAATGATCTTTTATATCTTCCCCCGTATTCTTAAGAAAATCACTAGCCAGGTCTTGGGCTGTTTTTAATATTAATTGTTTTTCTGACTCTGTCATATGGTCTAATAACAATTGAATATCACTCCAGTCAGGGTTATGCTGTTTTATCAGAAACTGGAAGTGTTTGATCACCCCCACAGAATCACTCCTGATAGTTTTTCGCCACATTTTTCCATGTTTCTAGATCAAAGGAGGAGAAGGGAATTTTTATTAGGACAGGCTCTCCTCCTTGACCTATAGCTTCTCTCAAGGGTGCCTGTACCATAACTCTTTCCTTTTTACTCCGGATATGTAAAGTGACCAGGCTATCGGGAGGAGTTCCTGGGTCCAAATCCTCCCGTTCCTTTTGTTGTGTTTTTGCTGGGAGTTTATAATATTCTGGCAGCTCTCCCACCTTGGGATCCCTTAGCTTTTCCAGGCCTTGTGGATCTTTGACCTATGCTACAGGCTGAACAGCACCTTTTCAAGTTTTCCTTTTCCTTCTTTCATATTTTCCTTTTCTAGAGCCAAAACCATTGGGTCTTGTGGGCTCTTTAATCCACAATCAGTTTGATACTCAGGGTGATTTCGGGGTGTCTGCATACGAGAAGTCATCCCACTTTCCTTCTCTCCTCAAAAACAACATCAGTTGCAACAAAGTATTATAATTCAAGGTTCCATTAAAGGGCCATTTTCCCCCATCATCTAATTTCTACAGGGTCCACCACTGGTTACAGTATTTAGGTAAGGTCCTTTTATTCACAATTCCACCTGGTGTTCCTCTGATTTCCTTCCAATGGGCTAAGATGCAGCCCAGAGGGCTCTTTTTCACTATACCCTCACTCTGTTTCTCTCCCATATTGTTAGCCTGGAGGACTTATCCACATTCTGCTTCTATTGCCTCTGTAAGTTTCCTAGGTTCCCACAATAAGTTCTTTTAAGCTCACCTGAGCGCTCAATTCTGTCCCAGTCAGACCACTTCCCTTGACATTTACTACACCAGAAATCGTCTCCAAATTCCACCCAGATGTCTTGTCCACAACCAAAGCATTCAAAAACAAAGATCAATTACAAGAAAAATCCTTGGGTCTGTGTATGGGGCACCAAAAGTTAACCACAGGCTCAAACAATACTGTTTTAAAATCTGACATACACTTCATTCACTTCACTTGCCTCCGGCCACTCTCCTCGTGGAGGACATGGAAGCGGAGATCAGAACTCCACACTCACTTCGCAGCTGTGCTGCGTTTCACTTCTCTCATGCAGGCATACAGGCACACAGACACGCAGTTACACACAGGGCCCCTGTCCTGGTTTGGGCTGGAATAGAGATCATGTTCATTTTGGCAGCGGGAGGAGAGCTGCAGCACACTGAGATTCCAGAGGATCTCCATGTCCGAGAGCCCTTGCCTGTGTGCGGGGGTGGGGGGAGCACAGCTGGAGTGCTGGGCCCCGATTGGCCAATATTCCATGTCATTACGCTCACTATATAAAGGAAGGAGTGGGTCAGAAGGGGCTCTCACTTCCGGGAGTGTTGCCACAGGGTCTTTGTGTTTGGGATCACTGGCCGGGAGCAGGTGGGTGTCGGTCGGCAGGTGGTGAGCAGCTGTATTGTACGTTACCCATTCATCATGTCACCATATTATTCTGTTACTGTTATTAAACTGTTTTTATCTCAACCCATGAGTCTCCCTTTGCCCTCTGATTCCCTCCCCATTCCCAAGTGGAGGGGAGGGTGGGTGAGCAGCTGCGTGGCGTTTAGCTGCTGACCAGGTTTAAACCACGACAACTGTCACACAGGTTATCCATGAATGTGATACACATGATGCAATCAGGCAAGCCAAGAGGTTAAAACCTCTTTGGTATCGAGGGCTATGGTTAAAATATAGATATGGGGAGTCCTGGCAGAGTGATTACATTGTGCTTCCACAATACTTGGCATGTCAAACTTTATGTGCTCACAATGGTGGAAGCAACTACCGGGTGGGTGGAAACATAGGCCGTGTCCCATGCCACTGCCCGGAACACTATTCTGGGCCTTGAAAAACAAGTCCTGTGGCAACATGGTACCCCAGAAAGAATTGAGTCAGATAATGGCACTCATTTTTTAAATAATCTCATAAACACCTGGACAAAAGAACATGGCATTGAGGGGGTATATCATATCCCCTACCATGCACCAGCCTCTGGGAAAATTGAGTGGTACAATGGGCTACTAAAGACCACGCTGAGATCAATGAGAAGAGGAACTTTTAAACACTGGGACAGACATTTAACAAAGCCCACCTGGTTAGTCAAAACTAGAGCATCTACCAACCAGGATGGCCCTGCCCAGTCAAAATTCTACATACTGCAGATGGAGATAGAGTCCCAGTAGTGCACCTTAAGAACATGCTGGGGAAGACTATTTGGGTTATTCCTACTTCAGGTAAAGGTAAGCCCATATGTGGGATTTCCTTTGCCAAAGGACCTGGGTGCACTTGGTGGGCAATGCAGAAGGACGGGGAAGTCCGATGTGTGCCTCAAGGGGACTTAATGTTAGGTGAAAATAGCCAATAAACTGTATTACATTAATCACCAAACAACCCTATAAATGCATTGCTATGGTTGACACATATTATGCTAATGGCATCATATTCATGAAGAAAAACACGAGCTTCAATAAAGTCACGATTGGTTTCAGCAACTGATACCCAGCGCCTGCTGCAGACTGAATATAGACAGCGTCAGATGCATCAGCCACCAGCTCCAGCTGCAACAGAGACTGCATGCCATCCTCCTGCCAGGCCCAAGGACACCTGTGCCCTACCAACTGAGAATCCCTCCTCCTGCCTTAAGAGACTGTTAGGACAGATGGAACCTGAAGCTATGGACCAAATGAACTCACGATACATTCTGCAGTATATAGACTGCAAGGACCAAGTGCACCCAGGTCCTTGGGCAAAGGTAATTCCACGTATGGGCTTAAGATGGCCCATGGGCTAAGGGAATTATATCTGTGTGCACTATGCCTAAGACCAGGGAAGAGGACAGTAATTTATTAGACTGTATTAGGAAATATGGAACCTGAGGATAATGCAAAGGATATGGAACAAGGGGTGGACACGGTCCTGGTTCAGACTGGAATAGAGTTCATGTTCCTTTTTGGTAGCTGGAGGAGTGCTGATGCACACGGAGATTTCAGGGACTCTCCAGCTCCCCGTGTCCTGCCTGTGCACAGGCTCACAAGAAGCAGAGAGGAAACAGAGCTGGAGCAGCGGGCCTGGATTGGCCAATATTGCATGTCATGTGACGTTACGCTCACCATATAAAGGAGGGGTGGGCGGGAAGGGGCACACTCTCACTTTTGGGATTGTGGTCGCGGCATCTTTGTGTTTCAGGATCGCTGGCCGGGAGCCGGCTGGGTGTCAGTCGGCGGTTAGTGAGCAACTGCATTTTACATTATCCGTTCATACTGCCACCGTATTATTTTATCACCATTATTCAACTGTTTCTATCTCAACCCGTGAGTCTCCCTTTACCCCTCTGCTTCCTTCCCCATTCCCAGGTGGGAGCTGTGTGGTGTTTGGCTGCCGACCAGGCTCAGACCATGAGTTACACCCACTGACACACACACCAACATGACATGCACACACACTGGTCTTGCCTGTTGCTGGCCTCACCAAAGAACAGTTGGAAGAGCAACTGATGTCATCTACGTGGACTTGTGCAAAGCACTTGACACGGTCCCGCATGACATTCTCGTCTAGAGTTGGAGAGACGGTGATTTGGCGGATAGACCACTCGGTGGATAAAGAATTGGTTGGGGGGGTCAAACTCAAAGTGCTGAGGTCACAGGCTCAACAACCAATTGGAGAACAGAGATGAGGGGAATTCCTCAGGGGTTGGATTTGGGTCTGGTATTGATTGACATCTGTGTTGCCGTCATGGACAGCAGGATCGAGTGCATCCTCAGCAAGTTCACAGATGACACCAAACTGTGTGGTGTGGTGACATGCTGGAGGGAAAGGATGCCATCCAGAGGAACCTGGACAGGCTGGAGAAGTGGGCCCATACAAACCTCATGAAGTTCAACAAGGCCAAGTTGAAGGTCCTACCCATGGCTTGGGACAACCTCACATACAAATAGATGCTGGGCAAGGAGTGGATTGAGAGCAGCCCTGCGGAGAAGGACTTGGGGTTGGTAGTTCATGGAAAACTGATTGTGAGCCAGCACTGTGCACTCGCAGGCCAGAAAACCAACCGTGTCCTGGGCTGCATCAAGAGAAGTGTGGCCAGCAGGTCAAGGTGGGGGATTCTCCCATTCTGCTCTGCTCTCATGAGACCGGCACTGTAGTCTGGTTTCCAGCTCTCATGATCCAAACATAAAAAGGACATGGACATGCTCAAGCAGGTCCAGAGGAGGTCATGAAGATGAGTGGGGGGCTGGAACACCTCCCTTGTGAGGACAGGTTGAGAGAGTTTGTTTTGTTCAGACTGAAGAAGAGAAGGCTCCAAGGGAGAAATTCTAGTGGCCTTCCAGGACTTAAACAGGGCTACAGGAAAGATGGGGAGGGACTATTTATCAGGGATTGCAGGGATAAGGGTAATGGGTTTAAACTGAAAGAGGGTAGATTTAGCTTAGATAAAAGGAGGAAATTCTTTACTGTGAGGGTAGTTAAACACTGGAAGAGGTTGCCCAGAGAAGTGGTGAACTGCCCCTCCCTCGAACTGCTCTAGGCAACCTGTTCCAGTATCTCAGCATCCTCATCGTAAAACATTTCTTCCTTATTTCAAATCTAAATCTACCCTCTTTCATTTTAACACCATTGCCGCTTGCCCTTCCAATACAGATCCTGGTGAGAAGTATCACTCCATCTTTCTTGACCTGTAACCACGATGTTTTCATCTCTAAATACCTTTGAGAGTACCCAGACATCACCCCAAGATGGGGTTTAGAGGACTCAAGCACATGTCCAATATGCTTAGATATAAACATTCTGGGCTAAGTGTTGTGGAGACTTGGGACAGTCTAAGAGTAGCCCAAGAACCCTTGAAGGGTGGTTTGAGAGACGGTGGACTTTTTCTTCACAGTGGAAAACAGCATGAGAAAGAAATAATGTCATACTGTGCAGCTGGGGAAGTCCAGACTGGACAACAGGATAAATGCTGTGGTGCTAACACATGACCCAGGGGGTGTATGGATCAGAACAAGGCTTTGTTTTTCAAGGAAGAGCCGGGGAGGATGGTGAGAGATCAGGAAAGAAAGGAAGATGCTCGGGAGGAGCAAGGTGAGAGAGCTGGGGGGATGAGGACAGCCTGCAGGGAAAGAGGCGCAGGGGATGCAACCCCATAGGAGAGCCTGTGGTGGAGATGACAGAGGGCTGTGGGAAAGCTGAAAGCCCCCAGTAAAGTCAACCCCATCATGATTTTGGCTATGGCTGTTGTCTCTGCCACTGATGCCTCTGAGGAGGCACAGTCCCTTGCAGCACGGGGGCCTCATGGCCTCCTTGTGCATCCTCAGGAGCCTGGGAGGTGCACATCTCCATAGCCCCTACCCCAGGAAGAGCCCTGAGGAATGTGGGAGGGACAGGATCTCCCTTCCCAGGGGATGGGGGTCACGGCATGGCTATTTATTTAATGGGCAAAGGGCCTGGCCCTTTGCCTTAATGCAACACATCCAGGTTTACTCAGCACCAGAGCCACCTTTTCCTTGCTTTTCTGAAAATGTTGTCACTGCCTCCAGATTTCTGCTCTAACCGGAGCCTGGGGAGGCTTTGTCAACAGTGTCCCTCAGTGGGACCAATTAAAGCCACAAGAAACTTTGGAGTTTGAATGAAATTTTTTCGGAGGTTTCTTCAGCTTCTTCTCTGTGCCTGTTTTCCATGGACTTGTCACCAAACCCTCCTGAGGGGTCATTAATCTGGCACCTTGGGCTGTTGCTGTGGTGCTGAGCTGGGCCGGGCTCCTGGGCCAGAGGGAGCTCCTGGCAAGTGGGCAGCGCTGCAGAGAGACAGCTCTGCCCAGGAGCAGCTCCTCTGCAAAGCGCAGCAGGGCTGGGGGCACTGCCTGCAGGCACCCAGGGCAGAGCAGCGAGGCACACACAGCTTCAAGGCAGCCTGGGCTGGGAGGCTGCTGAGAGCTCCGAGGAGGAGAAAGCGTCAGGGCCCTGGCCACAGTAAGTCTGGGGGTGCAGGGCAATGCAGCTGCAGCTCGGGGAGGGATCTGGGGAAGGCGGCAGAGCCGCCAGGAATCTGCCTCCTGCTTAGAGGAGGAGGAGGAGGAGGAAGAGGAGGAGGAGGAGGAGGATCTGCTCCCGAGCAGGGCTTCCCTGGTGCCCCCTGCGAGGGCCAGGGCATGAGGGCTGCCTTCTGGCGGGGCCGGCTGCAGGGGTGTGCAGCCGGGTGTGCAGGCAGGGGTGCCCAGGGCTGTCCTTCCCAGCAGGGTCCCTGCACCCCAGGGGGCTGTGTGCTGGGGCAGGGACTCTGCCACCTGCCAGAGGTCAGCACTCAGCCTGCCCGGGGAGCTCCCCACGGCGCTGTGGGGAGAAGCTGTGGGGGGAAGGAGAGATCCCCGCCATGGCAGGCTCCTTCTGCTCTCCAGAGGCTGCTGCTGCATGGATCAGGGATGCTCACAGATTCAGCTCATGCCCAGCTCATTTCCCAGGGAATTTGTCACAAATACTTCCAGCTCAGAGATTTCATGCTTCTGTTGGTTCTTTCTAGACTCTCTACTTCCTATTTTCTCTGGCTCATCTTGGTGGGAACAGGAAATACAGCTGTGTAGATGAGAGCAGGGTCTGACACACTTAAGCTTTCACAATGATAATTATATGAACCTCAGAAAGTGCCTTCAGCCCCCTCCAGCCTACAGAACACACCAGCATCACCTTTCCTTTTTCATCAGGTTTGCGTGGGCTGTGCTTTAAGCCCTGCACACACAGAGATACTGCAGGGCAGAGCTGTGCTCACAGGGGCTGGGATCGGGACTGTGAGCACTGGCAGGGAGGAAACATGGGCTCAAAGACAGAACTGCCAGCCTGGACACCTCAAGGCAGTGGAGACTTGGGCAGGCAGGGAGGGAAATGCTAAGGGAAACCCTGCTGCAGGGCAGACTCCTTCCCTGAGCAACACTCCTCTTGTCTCCTCTGCCACCCAGCACAGCCCTTAGCCCGTGGCTCCTGGCCGTTAGTCACCTCCTGGCCCAGCAGCCCAGCAGAAGGGATGAAGTGCATCTCTGCTGCCAGGGGCCCAGTTCCCACTGAGCAGGGCCTGAGGGCGACTGTCCTGCATTGCTGCTGTCTGGGAGGTGCTGTGCAGAGCTGGCAGAAGGGAAAGGCTTTCCTGAGTGCCCGTCTGTCCCTTCTCCTTGCCTTGCTCAGATGCCCTTGGTGTTGCTGACAGGCTCTCTGGGAAGGGGGGTTTCAGCTGCAGAGTCAGGCACAGAGCTTGGGAGCCCTCCTCTGCAGATGTGCCCCCAGCAATGAGGTGTCCCAGCTTTCCTCTAAGCCGTGAAGCTCTGGGAAATGCAGTCTGTGAGGCTGGGCCAGGAGCTGGCTCTCCCTTAAGAAGTTGCCGTGGTTTCGGACCCTTGGCTCTCTCCTTGGGGTGTCCATCCCAGCTGTCTGCTGCTTCCAGGGGACTCTGTGAGCCGTGGGTGTCATTGGCTACAGTGGGGTGCTGAGACTTGGGGAAAGGGTGAGTCATCTGGTGCTCTGCAGTGGATCCCTCTGCTCTCAGCAGTGTCTGGTTGATTTTCAGGGTAACATGGGAGTGTAATCACCCTTGAACTCAGAAAGGTGTAATTCAGGGCAGACGGGAACAAGACAGAAAGACAGACCAGCTGCCCTCACTCTGCACTAAGGCACAGAAAATCCTCTTGCCTCACTTGACTCACTCTGCTCTCCCTGAGTGCAGCAGAAAACCCTCTCAGCCTGTCTTCTGCTTTCCCCATTCCTCACCACAGATAGAGCAAATGCTGACAAGCCCTTCTGGGTTAGGGCAGGTTTTTCTGACAGAGTCACACAAAGAGCTGACTCCTTGGCAGACAGCATGCCAAAACCCTTCCCCTCATGAAATGCTTGTCCAGCACCTACCACAGCTCCAGCTACAGAGCTGAAGGAAGATCTCAAAAAGGGGGGTGCCATGTAGTGGCTGGGATGGGATAAGGACAGAGGGTGTTGATATTTATAAGAGAAATATACCCTAATGTGTTGTCATCTTTCCTCCTTGAACAGGCTCATACGTCCAGATAAAGCAAATGTTAAATAACAGATCCATCACCCACTTCCTCCTCCTGGCATTTGCAGACATGCGGGAGCTGCAGCTCTTATACTTCTGTTTCTTCCTGGGCATCTACCTGGCTGCCCTCCTGGGCAATGGCCTCATCATCACCGCCATCGCCTGCAACCACCACCTCCACACCCCCATGTACTTCTTCCTCCTCAACCTCTCCCTCCTCGACCTGGGATCCATCTCCACCACTCTCCCCAAAGCCATGTTAAATTTACTAACAGACACCAGGGACATCTCTTACTTGGGATGTGCTGCACAAGTATTTCTGTTTCTATTTTTGTTACCATCAGAGTTTTCTCTTCTCACCATCATGGCCTATGACCGCTACGTTGCCATCTGCCAACCCCTGCACTACGGGACCCTCCTGGGCAGCAGAGCTTGTGTCCACATGGCAGCAGCTGCCTGGGGCACTGGGCTGCTCTATTCTCTCCTGCACACTGCCAACACATTTTCCCTACCAATCTGCCAAGGCAATGCTGTGGACCAGTTCTTCTGTGAAATCCCTCAGATCCTCAAGCTCTCCTGCTCAGATTCCTACCTCAGGGAAGTTTGGCTCCTTGTGGTTAGTGCCTGTTTAGGATTTGGGTGTTTTGTTTTCATCGTGCTGTCCTATGTGCAGATCCTCAGGGCCATGTTAAGGATCCCCTCTGAGCAGGGACGGCACAAAGCCTTTTCCACTTGCCTCCCTCACCTTGCTGTGGTCTCCTTGTTTCTCAGCACTGGCATGTTTGTCTACCTGAAACCCCCCTCAATCTCCTCCCCATCCCTGGACCTGGTGGTGTCATTTCTGTATTCGGTGGTGCCTCCAGCAGTGAACCCCCTCATCTACAGCATGAGGAACCAGGGGATCAAGGATGCACTGAAGAAGCTGATTCAGTCAATTTCCTCTCTGAAGCAATAAAATGCCTCTTTTTTCTTCAGAACTGTTTCAAATTCATCTCTGAATCCTACCGTACATTGATCATTTTATTTGTCTAAATCTTTTTTTTCTAGAAATATCTGCAGTCACTCTTCTTCCTCAGAAACATGAACCAGCTTCTCTGATCCAGAGCCCTTTGTGCGTGTGTCTGGTAGGACAGGACAGCTGGCCTCCCATGCCACATAACCATAATAAAAGGGGATTTTCTTAGTACCGATGTCTGGAGGTTGGTCTCTTCTTCCAAATCTGAGGTCAGGAACAGGCTGAAGGCATTGCCCCTCTGAGCATGCTGCTGTGCTGGGGTTCTCCAGGGGTTCAGGGCAGGAGGGCATGGGGGGATGTGTTAGGGAATAGGCCTGTGCTGCCCCTTCACGTGGGGGTGCCCAGTGCAATGGCAATGATGGCTGATCCATGGGGATCTCCCTGGGACCATCTCCCCGTGGCTTTCAGCCACCACTGCCCTGCAGAGCAGCACCGCCAGCTCAGGGCCGTGCCTGAGGTGACATCCCGCGACAAGAGCAGACCTATTTCTGGAGGCACCAGTTTGGGCAGCTTTTCTCTGGCTGGCACAGCAGGAGCTGCCTGGGGAGCCCCCAGTGCAGGAGTCTTGTGCTGGGGAGAGGGACTGGGCACAGAGGGGCTGCCAGCACTGGGCAATCAGGATCTCTTGGAGAGAAGAGCAGCAGAGAGAGGGAGACGCTGGCCTGCGTCTGCTCATGGCATGGCTGGCCCCAGCCCTGGGGCTGATGGGGAGGCTGAGAGCCCTCTGTGCCCCAGGAGCTGCTGTGACCTTCCGAGGGGCTGGGGCTGTGGGGTGAGTGCCCAGAGCTCTGCAGCACCCCAGCCTATCTCACTGGCCATTTCCAGCACTGGCTGCTCACCCAGGTTTATGGGTGAGCGTTGCTGCTAAACCATCTCCATCCTCCTGCTGGTCTCAGTGCCTGTATGGGCGGACCGGCCAGTCCCTGCCTGGCCTCTCTTCTGGCGCAGACCCCGCCAGACCCCAGAGAAGGGCTGTCTGCACTTGCTGTGAGGTTGCGCTCTGTCCTATTTTTCCAGTTCATCAGTGAAGATGTTTAACAGAGCAGGACTCAGTATGGACCCCTGGGGTACATCGCTGGTGATCAGCTCCCGAGGGGACTTTGTGCTATGGGTCATGGCCTTCTGGACCCGGCCTTTCATCCTGTTTCCAGTCCACCTCACTCATGCCTGTGAGGCTGTGATGGGATTCAGTGAGAAAAGCCTTATTAATATTGAGCTGTAAGACGTTCCCTGCTCTCCCCTCATCCACCAGCCGAGGCATCTTACTGCTGTGGTGGGCTAACCGTGGCTAATAACCCAACTCCCACCCAGCTGCTCGCTCACTCCCTCTCCCACCCCAGTGGGATGGGGAAGAAAATAGGTAGAATGGGAATGAGGATGCTCCTGGGGGGAGACAATGACAGGGACATCACTTCCCAGTTCCCATTGCGGGCAAGACTTGACTTGGGGGAGCTTAACTCACTCCTTCACTCTAGGCTCCTCTCCCCATCCCGAGCAGTGCAGGGGTGTTTGGGATGGGGTGTCACAACCAGCACATAACAGTTTTTATCTATTATTCCTTCTTTTCCCCAGTTTTGCTCTGCTCTGGCACTGGTCCTCCATGGGCTACAGGGAGATCTGCTCCACCATGGAGCACCTCCTCCTCTTTCTCCTACATTGGTGTTCCCTCCGTTGTTTCTCAATATGTTTGTTCTCTCCACCTTTACCAGTCTGGTGTTTGCTGCCAGTCCCTGAAGAAGTTTTCACAGGGACATGACCAGATTTGCTGATGGGCTTCTCAGTGTCCTGCGCTGAGTCTCTTCTGGAGCTGGAAACAGCTCTGTCTGGCACAGGGCAATCCCTGGCCTCCTCCCACAGAGGCCACTCTTGCAGCCCCTCCAGCCACCAACCCCTTGTCACGTACACTCCCCACAGTCATCCACTGTGGAAAGTGGAGGTTCAGAAGACTTATTTAGGTTTTTGTCTGTTGAACTATGAACCTTTATTATTATATGTTGGCAATAAAGAAACAACTTCCTGTGACAGAAAGACTAGAACTGAAAAAACCCCGGTGGCTGATAGGACACACGTCAGTGTTGGGGACATAGTCATCAAGATTGGCCATATAGTGTGTGACCTCACTGAGCTTGTTTTTCCTACATGCTTTTTCAGACTCCATCAGGGCACATGCAGGGTCAATATAAATTGGAGAATGTAGATATTCCTTGATCTAGAAGATGAAAACTGAAGAAAATTGCAAAAACAAGATAAAAAACAAACAAACAAACAAACAAACAAACAAACAAACAAACAACAACAACAAAAAAAAAAACAACAAACCAAAAAATTTAATATTAATATCTTCTTTGTTTAGGCTACATTCTGGAAATTCCTTTATTTGCAAGAATTGAAAAATTAATAAAAATTATGCACAGAGATGTTGCTTCTTAGAGCACATGGCTGTCTCCACCACAAGCTGTCCTACAGTGTCTTGCACCTCTGTTCCACACCAGGCTGGAGGCGTCAACACAACTAACCCACCTCTCTCTCCACTCAGCATCTCCCCTCCTTTACTGACATCTCTCCATCATTGCTGCCTTTGTTGCTGTAGCAGGTTCCAAGGAGCTCCGTCACTTGCCCTTCATCAAAGGGTGCATTGCTGAGGGTCAGCTGAAGCTTGTCCAAACCTTGGAATGTTATCCCAGGTGCTCTTCCAAATGAGCAACCCTGAACAGACAGAAGGTGTAAAACCAACTCCTGGAGGGAGCTACTTTGTCTTTCTATAGAGATCTTGCAGTAACATAGCCTAGCAGAGCAACAGCCTGCCCTTGCTTCCCTTTCTCCAGTGGCCATGGTTTTGCTTGGCAGACACCCTTCCTTGCACCACAGGTCTTGCCCTGACGATAATGCATTTGTGGGGCAGGGAGGCTGGGACAGCACAGGGACAGGGCTGGCTCTGACAGGGACCATGAAGCAGCTGCCAGGAGGTGACAGCAAGGACAGTTTACAAAGGACAAATTTCTATATCTTGACTTTACTCTCCTTAGGAAGGAAAAGCTTGCCAGAAGCCAGTGGTTGCAAGGACAGTCAAAAGCAAAAGGAAGAGCTTCAATCGCTCATTAGAGACCAAGGCTGAAGAGGGAACATGCAGGGCTACTGCTGAATGGGAAGGCTGATTTAATAACAGCAGAGGCAGGTGGGGCTGGGGCACTCAAAGCCCTCTTTGCCTGAGTCTTTTCTGAAAAGGTCTCCAGGCCTGTGTGCTGAGGGAAAGGGCTCCACGAGCAGGAGAGCACGCATTGGCAGGAACCTCAGGCAACCCAGCAAGGCCAAGTGCCCGTGTGTGACCCTGCAGGACATCCCCCTGGCAATGGCACAGGCTGGGAGCTGCCTGGCTGGGAGAAGCCCCGTGGGAAAGGTCTGGGTGGGTTGGAGAGGAGGCAGCCGTGTTCCCTGGCAGCAAGGGAGGCCAGCTGCACCCAGGCCTTTGTGGCCAGCAGCACGGCCAGGAGATCACGAGAGGGGCTTGTCCAGGTTACTGTGTCCGGATTGCAGATCCCCAGTACAGGAAGGATGTTGGCAAGCTGGAGGGGGTGCACTGAATGGCCCTCAATATAGGCTGGTGTGGGAACACTGGAACTACTCGCAAATAATTTCGGGGGGGGGCGGGGCATGATTTAGCCCCCCAAAAATCAGGAGTTTTGGGGATTCAGACTGTCACCACTCCCAAAAATGGAAGTTATTGGTGGGGAGAAAACCCAAACCACCACCTATATAATTGGGGGGGGGGGGAGGGGCAGGCAAACCAAAATGGAAGATTGTGGGGGGGTCAGAGATCCCAACAAACTACCAAAATGGAAGACAGAGTTGGGGGGCAATCAAAACTGAAGTAAGAGGAGCGCCAACTGATCACACAACCCTTTCAAAATGGGGGTTTGGAGGGTCTCAGGTATCAGCCCAAAAATAATTGGGTGTTGTTTGCAGGAAACACTGTAGCGCCCCGCAAATGGGGGCTTGTGGTTCAAACAACACAAAACCCCCCTCAAATTATTTGGGGGGGCAGTGTCAGAGGATCCTGTGTCCCCTCCAAAAGTGAGGATTCAGGGATCTCGGGTCCCCCCAGCATGCTCATCCATGTCAAAGAGCTTCCTCTCCTCTGCCACTGTGGGATCATTTTTGGAGGACAATGGCCACATTGGACAGGAGCAAGACTTTGGCTACATCGCAAAAGGGACGTGAAAAGAGGGAGGAGAACTGAGAGAGCTCTACAGCTGGTGAATGATGAGAACATCTTGACCTTCATCAGCCAGAAGCCTTGGGAGTAGCAAACAGGAATGTAGAAAAACAAGATAAGGATGCTGAGCTTTGTCTGAAGAAAACATGCCAGGCTATGGTTGATGGGAAACCTCTGGTCGTATCTTAAACAGTCGAAAGTTTTCTACCTTGAGCTAAAAGTGTATAGAACATTGTGTTTGTGCTTGTAAGATTTAATTAACCAATAGGCTTTAGTAACTAAATTGTAGCCAATGAATTGTCTGGTGTATTATGGACAGAGGGTAGTGACCAATCAAACGTTAATCTTAGGCATGTGAACAGTGTGTGAGGAATGCATGTAACCAATCCAGCCTTCTGTTGATGTCTGATCAGTTGCTAGGCAGACATATAAGCGTACTTGTATCAGCAATAAACGATTTTGATTTGTGACTCTTATAGAGATGCCGGAGTCTGTGATTGTCCTAATTCCACCATGACTGGGAGGCGGGGTCATGAGTGACATCATAGGGCAGGGGAGCCACCCCCTCAGGGATGTCATAACCCACCAGTGACATCACAACCCAGGGTTGGGGAATCCCCATCAGAACCTAAGTGAGACTCTGATACTGCAATTCCATTGTGGATCCCCACCTCAACCCCATGAGCTCCCCTGTGATGTCATAAGCCCACTCCCACCACACAGGGGTCCACTATGATGTCACAACACTGGTAGGGAGCCCCAAGAGCTTGCTATGACATCACAATCCTGATGCAGAACACTAAAGGTCCTTTATGATGTCACAGCCCTGGTGGGGAACCCCACGGGTCCTCTATGATGTCACAATTGTGGTTGGAAACACCAGAGGGTCCTCTGTGACATCACAAACATGGTGGGGAACCCCGAAGGTGCACTATGATATCAGAACTCCGGTGAGCAAACCCACTGAGTTTTCTGTGACATCACAACTGTCAGAGAAAACCCCACCCCACGTGGCTGCCTGATGACATCACAACCCAGCAGAGCACCCCCACCCTACGTGGGTGTTGTGTGATGCCAGCACCCTGGTGGGGACAGCACCACACCCCACGTGGTCCTCAGTGATGTCGCAGCCCCACAGGGAACCCCCATCTCAGAGAGTTTCCCGTGATGTCACTGCCCAGGCAGGGACACCCCCACTCCAGTGATGTCACAAACCAATGGGGAACCACTCCCACCTTGAAGGATTCGCTATGTGAGAAGTAACGGTAGAATTTTGCTTTCGCTAACAGTAATGAAAGAATTACTTTTATTGAGTTAGGCTAAAGCTGTTATTAAATTAGTGTTGCTAAAATTATAACAGTTGAGCAAGCCTTTTTTGATCATAGGTCAGGCATAGGGTTGGGCATTGTGGGGAGTTGGGCAAGCAGGAGGATGGGTGTGTGTGTCTGTGGTTAGGTGTCATGTAAAGAGAAATGGAAGCCAGCAGAAAAGGGTTAAGCGAAGAACTGTTGAAGAGGAATCTGGACTTCACCCCCTCCACCAACCCCCCCCCCCCCCCCCCCAGAGGACCACCGAGACCAACTGGAAATGCCAAAGAAGAGGGGGGGGAAGGAAAGCGAGTGGACTTGTTGCTTGGCTTGGTTGTGTTGCATTGTTCTTTGTTTGATTTCACGTTTAAACCGAATAGTTACATATAACACTGTGGATGCCTCCCCTGCTCAGCAGCTGCCTGTATTGTGATAAGAAGTACTGAAGCAGTGGAAAAGTACAGAGAGAGAGAGACAGCCTCGGAGAAACCAAGGAAAAGGAACTGCGCGGGTGCAAAAAGGAGGACTGGAACTACTGTAAGAGCAAGTGTTCTGCTCATGTGGTCAGTGTTTTTTTCCTTTGTCCATGGAAAAATAGGACAGAGCGCAACCTCACAGCAAGTGCAGACAGCCCTTCTCTGGGGTCTGCCAGGGTCTGGGCCAGGAGAGAGGCCGGGCAGGGCTGGCCCGTCCCCCCATACAGGCACTGAGACCAGCAGGAGGATGGAGATGGTTTAGCAGCAACGCTCACCCATAAACCTGGGTGAGCAGCCAGTGCTGGAAATGACCAGCGAGATAGGCTAGGGGGTGCTGCAGAGCTCTGGACACTCACCCCACAGCCCCAGCCCCTCGGAAGGTCACAGCAGCTCCTGGGGCACAGAGGGCTCTCAGCCTCCCCATCAGCCCCAGGGCTGGCGCCAGCCATGCCATGAGCAGACACAGGCCAGCGTCTCCCTCTCTCTGCTGCTCTTCTCTCCAAGAGATCCTGATTGCCCAGTGCTGGCAGCCCCTCTGTGCCCGTCCCTCTCCCCAGCACAAGACTCCTGCACGGGGGGCTCCCCAGGCAGCTCCTGCTGTGCCAGCCAGAGAAAAGCTGCCCAAACTGGTGCCTCCAGAAATAGGTCTGCTCTTGTTGTGGGATGTCACCTCAGGCACGGCCCTGAGCTGGCGGTGCTGCTCTGCAGGGCAGTGGTGGCTGAAAGCCACGGGGAGATGGTCCCAGGGAGATCCCCATGGATCAGCCATCATTTCCATTGCACTGGGCACCCCCACGTGAAGGGGCAGCACAGGCCTATTCCCTAACACATCCCCCCATGCCCTCCTGCCCTGAACCCCTGGAGAACCCCAGCACAGCAGCACGCTCAGAGGGGCAATTCCTTCAGCCTGTTCCTGACCTCAGCTTGGGAGGAAGAGACCAACCTCCAGACATGGGCACTGAGACAAGCCTCTTTTATTGTGGATATGCAACATAGGAGGCCAGCTGTACTGTCTTACCAGACACATGTAGAAAGTGTCCCTGGGTCAGAGAGGCTGGTTCATGTCTCTGAGAAAGAGGAGTGGATGGAGACATTTTGGAACAAACAAGAGTTTCACAAATAAAATGCTTACTGCACAGAAGGTTTAAGATAAGAGTTGCAAATCACTTCTGAAGAGACATGGGCATCTTATCCCTGCTGAGACAATTGGCTGAATCAGCTTCTTCAGTGCGTCTTTCATCTCCTGGTTCCTCATGCTGTAGATGAGGGGGTTCACTGCTGGAGGCACCACCGCGTACAGAAATGACACCACCAGGTCCAGGGATGGGGAAGAAATGGAGGGGGGTTTCAGGTAAGCAAAAAATGAAGTGCTGATTAACAGGAAGACCATGGTGAGGTGAGGGAGGCACGTGGAAAAGGCTTTGTGCCGTCCCTGCTCAGAGGGGATCCTCAGCACAGCCCTGAAGATCTGCACATAGGAAAAAAGAATGAAAAGAAAACACCCAAATCCTAAACAGACACTAACCACAAGGAGCCCAAATTCTCTGAGGTGGGAGCCTGAGCAGGAGAGCTTGAGGATCTGGGGGATTTCACAGAAGAACTGGTCCACAGCATTGCCTTGGCAGAGGGGTAGGGAAAATGTGTTGGCAGTGTGCAGCAGAGAATAGAGCAACGCAGTGCCCCAGGCAGCTGCTGCCATGTGGACACAAGCTCTGCTGCCCAGGAGGATCCTGTAGTGCAGGGGTTGGCAGATGGCAACGTAGCGGTCATAGGCCATGATGGTGAGAAGGGAAAACTGTGCTGTTATCAAGAAGACAAAGAAAAAGACCTGTGCAGCACATCCCAAGTAGGAGATGTCCCTGGTGTCCCAGAGGGCATTGGCCATGGCTTTGGGGAGAGTGGTGGAGATGGAGCCCAGGTCGAGGAGGGAGAGGTTGAGGAGGAAGAAGTACATGGGGGTGTGGAGGTGGTGGTTGCAGGCGATGGCGGTGATGATGAGGCCGTTGCCCAGGAGGGCAGCCAGGTAGATGCCCAGGAAGAGCCAGAAGTGCAGGAGCTGCAGCTCCCGTCTGTCTGCAAATGCCAGGAGGAGGAACTCAGTGATGGAGCTGCTGTTGGACATTTGTTCACTGCAGGCAGGGAGATTGAACTAGAAGACATTGACAAGTTAGGACAGACTTCTTTTATTCAATCTTATGCTGTTTACCAAAAAGTCTCCTCAAAATTATTTCTCTTTCTTTGGGGGTAATATATTCAATTCCTTTACATGAGCTCAGATTTGTGATGTTTCAGAGGGGTCAATCTTTGAAGGGATAGAAATCCTCATCTTTCACATTTCTCTCAGACTGAACACAGGGGAGACCTGAGGGACAAAAAGGCTCCCTGTGCCCTAGTACAGAGTCAAGAGAATGCTGGAGCAAGTCCTGCCTCTCTGCTCCCTGGAGCTGTTTTCTGCCAGGAGCCATTTCTGTGTCCCCATGTCAGCACCCTGACAGTGCTTCCAGCCCCCACCCCACCCTCTGTGTGCTCAGCTCTGCCCTGCAGACCCCTCCTGGAAATAGGGCACTGCCCAGGCTCCTTCCCTACTTCCAGATACAAAGGAGAACAGCAGGCAAAACCAGAACCCTCAAAGGTGATGCTGGTGTGTCTGTAAGTAGAGTAGGTGAAGGCACTTCATAAAGTCTCTGGCAAATGTGTTGATCCCTCAGTTTAACAGTTCAGGAGTCTCAGTGACATATTAAAATTTCACAGCCCCTTTCTATGTTTTCTTAGAAGAAACATGAGATCATAGAGCCTAGAAAGGTTCACATTTTTAAGGTGGCTCCTGCTTTGAACTTCCTCTTGAAATGCCAATGTCCTAGAGGTGATCTGGAGCTGTGAGCATCCCTGATCCACGCAGCAGCAGCCTCTGGAGAGCAGAAGGAGCCTGCCCTGGCGGGGGTCTCTCCTTCCCCCCACAGCTTCTCCCCACAGCACCGTGGGGAGCTCCCCGGGCAGGCTGAGGGCTGACCCTGGCAGGCGGCAGAGTCCCTGCCCCAGCACACAGCCCCCTGGGGTGCAGGGACCCTGCTGGGAAGGACAGCCCTGGGCACCCCTGCCTGCACAACGTGTCTTCACAGCTATTCAAAATTGCCTAAAAAGAGCCCCCTCCTTGCAGATCCCATAAGCTGTGGGCTGTGCCAGCTTCAGGAGATGCCTCCAGGAACTGCAGACACATCACCCTGCACCCAGAGACTTACCGTGTCAAGGGCTGCAAAGATTTCTCCTCCTTTGAACTCTCAGTCATCCTCCCAATCCTGACCACCTTTAAACTCTTAATCTCCCTCGCTCATCTCCCTGAGATACCCCAGGAGTACCCTTCATCCTGCTGCGCTTTGCAGAGGAGCTGCTCCTGGGCAGAGCTGTCTCTCTGCAGCACTGCCCGCTTGCCATCAGCTCCCTCTGTCCCAGCAGCTGGGACCAGCTCAGCAGCAGAGGACCAGTCCAAGGCATTTTAATGATCCCTCAAGTGGGCTTGGTGCCCAGTCCATGACCCTGAGAGAAAGCTGATGAAACCTCTCAAGAAGGCAAAGTCAGATGTAAATGCCCAAGTTTCTTGGAGCATTAATGGGTCCCCCAGAGGGACTTTACTGCCAGAGCAAACCTGGGGGCTGGTTAGAGCAGAAAACTGGAGGCAGAGTCAATGTAAAGGTGGCTCTGATGCTGAGTAAGCCTGGATGCATTTTATCAAGCCAAAGGGCAGCCCTGGCCCCAGCCCCTGGGAAAGGAGATGCTGTCCTACACCCACGGCTCAGGGCTCTTCCTGGGGCAGAGTTTTGTGGGGATGTGCAATGCCAAGGGCAGGATTGTGGTTGGACACCTGCCAGGCTCTTGGGTGGAGACAAGGGGGCCAAGAGGCCCCAGTGCTGTAAGGATTAGGTGTCTCCTGGTAGGCCTTGATGACACAGCCAACAGCCAAAGCCAACAAGAGGAAGAGCTCAGCTCTGCTGGGGGCTTTCAACCTTGTCAGCTCCCTTGGCCATCTCCACCACAGGCTCTCCTATGATGGCCTACTCCTGTACTTGATTTCTTGAAGGCTCCGGACATCCACCGTGCTTACCAGCCTTGCTCTTACTTGAACATCTTCATACCCTTACTGATATCTCTCCATCCTCACAGGCTGATGGTTGGAATGCAAAGCTTTGCCTAATCCAGACTCTTTCTGGGTGGCCTATTGTACTGCACTTGGAGGGACGCTTCATGTAACTCAACGTAACACAAAATCCTCACATGCAGTCTCAACTTCCAAAACTTCACTTTGTGCCATTCTTTCTTTCTTATGTTGTTTCTTGATTTAGGGAAAAACCTCCACCATCTCTGAAACCATACTTCATCCAATCTCAGGATAGTCTGGGTGGCCATGCTCATCCTAGTCAGACCTGTATGCAGGTGGCCTTGTTTGTGGCCAGCATACACCGCTGTCTTGTATGGTGTCCTCATAGTGCCCAGGCCCTTCTCCTCAGGGTCCCTGCTCAGCTACTCAGGTCCATGCCTGTCCTGATAAATGAGGAGATTATTCTTCCTCCTAATGCAGGACTGGACACTTCTCCTTGTAAACTTCAAGAGGTTTCTGTTGGCCGGAATCCCAGAGTTTCTCAGGTTTCCCTGGGCTGAAGCTCCATTTGGTCAGCTGTTAGTGCCTCTGTGCAGATAGCTCACCTTGATGGTGGTGGTGTCTCTCACATAATAACAGCCTGAGGAGCTGCAGGGCTCTACAGCCCCAGGTAGGAATTACCATCAACACAAGCTTCAGAACACCAAATGAGATCACAAAACAAGCAAAGTCAGGGTCAGTGGAGAAAGGGTAAATGAGGGTTGGGCTGTTTCTATGTTAGACCGTGTTAGTGGAAAATATATACCTGTATAGAGATTGAAACAATAAGGATCTCTCCAGAAGCTGGTTTTAGGTCCTCCAGCTGTCTGGGACATGGATCCAGGATTCCCTCATCCCCCCATTTCCTCCACGCACAGACAAGCACATGCACACGCAAATGACTCTCTCTAGCACAGCATCACAGAACCGCTGAGCCTGGAATGCAGCCAGCTTCCACCTCCTCTGTCCTTCCTCTTCCTGCTTGGTTTCTGTCAGGAGCTCCTTTTTTATCCATGCCATCCTCCTGACACCTTTTCTTGACTTCCTGCATGTCTGTGTGGACCGTTCTGGAGTGTGAAGTGGAGAACATTAACCATCAATTCTCTGCACCCTTTCCTCTTCAGGGCTGTATCCCATGGGATTCTTCCAAGCAGGACCTTCAGCAGGTCAAAGCCTGCTCTCCTGAACTCATGCCCCTTGCTTTCTTCCCTTCTCTCAGCATCCTACACTCTACTTTCTCACCCTTGATTGTTACAGCCCTGAGCAGCTCTTTCTAGTTTGCAAGTATCAAGTCCTGCTGCAGGGCACCTCACCTCACTGGCTCCTCAGTCACCCTTGTCAGGAAGATGTCACCAGTGAGCTCCAAAATCCTCCTGGGTGGCTTGCACCTCTTCAGCAGAGGCAGCTGGGACAGTTTCAGTCTGCCATGAGGTCCGGGGCCTGCAGACATGAAGTTCCTTCCAGTTGTCTGAAGAAGGCCTCATCTACCTGATCAAGAGGTCTGGAGCAGAAATCCACCCATCCTCCCACAGTGCTGCCCATGTTGTTCTGCCCTCTGATCCTGGCCTATCAGCTCTCAGCTAACTCACTGTTAGTCCCCAGGCAGAGCTCCATGCATTCCTGATGCTCTCTCACACCAAGGACAACTCCCCTCCAGATCCAGACCTGTGCCCTTATCAATACCTGACTGCAAGACCCCACATTTTCTCCAGGTGCTGCTTTAGGCCACTTTCTCCCTCAAACAACCAACTCACAGATCCTCTGGGCTCTCCAGGGTCTAGTCCTGATGTAGGGTCTCTAAATACTTGGCTCCCAGGACTCTCTTACTTGCTGGTTAATCTGGTTTGATGTACACTAGTGGTTCCACCCACTGACATACCCACCAACATGACACATGCACACAGCCTGATCTCTCCAGTTGCTGGCCCTGAAGGTGCCTGAGCCCCTTTGACTCGTGCTTCCCACTCCAAGGATGGGCCCTTGGACCTCTATCCGTACCAAGAGCAGACATCTCACCCCAGAAAGTTGTGGAGGATGGAATTTCATAAGAAGACAGGACAGACTTTCAGTTGCATGGTGTGCATAAACAATTATGCTGACCAGCCACATGTGACCAGCTCCTTTAATCCCCTTTTCCCCCTGTTTTCCAATGTTTTTTTCTTCCCAAACCACCTTGGTCCTTCCCTTTCCCTGCCTTTGCTTCTTTCCTAGGCATGCCACAGCAAGCCTGGCACAATCCCCAGTGCTCTCTCTGGCATCCCATAAGGAGTCTCAGACCCCCAGAGGCAGAAACCCCCACCCTCAGTCGGCAAGGTCACCCTGGGAGGCTCCTCCGATTGACCCACTTGTTAAATGTCACACCCAGATATTTTGGACCTCTCTGTGAATGAGTGTGTTTCACTTTGGGTTTTAAACTATTTATCTGAAAACAGGGTGTTTCCTGTCCTAAGAAATGGCAATTATTTATGTTTGTGGAAGTGCTGGAGATTAGGTCAGAGAAAAATGTCCATGTGTGGTATGTGTGAAAAGGAGCACAGATTGTCTGACCATGACCCAGTCCTGATGATATCGACTCCACGAGGCACTTACTGGCACTGATCACACATGATAAGGACTGTAACATGCATGAAAATGCAACAGGCACGGGGAAAGGAGACTGGAGAAATGTGGAAGCTGCCCGAGGATCCCCAGGGCTGGGGGTCTCCTGCTGTCCTGGGCAGCAGGGCTGGTGGGGAGGCAGAGGCGGGACAAAAGCAGCCAGGGCTGAGGGTCACTTGCAGCATGAATGCAGGACAGACAGAGAGTGCCTGGCCTCTGTTTCCTCATGCCCTTCGGACCAGCTCAAGCAGTGGGGACACTGGGGAGGCTGCCAACCCTCTCTAGGTTTTTTCCTCAGTTTTTGCTTAGGTCTTTCTGGTGCTGGTTATTTCTCTCTCTTATCAGCCCCAGGCAGCCCTTTTCACTGAGGGCTACTACATCCACCTCTCCCCTCATCCAAAGGGCCCATCATCTCATTGTAAATGGTATTCAGGTTGGTCAGGCACAATTTGCCCTTGTTCAATTTTTACTGGCAGTTCCAAACCCCCTTCTTATCCTTCAGGTGCTTGGAAAGGGCTTCCAGGAGGATTTGCTCCATCACCTTCCCAGGGACAGACGTGAGGCTGAGCAGCCTGTAGCTCCCTCATCTTCCTTTTTGCTCTTCATGAAGATGGGTGGCATGTTTGCCTTTTCCCAGACATCAGGAACCTCCCTGACTGCCATGGCCTTTCCAGGGTGACAGAGCAGCCACACAATTACTTTGGCCAGCACCCTCAGCACCCTTGGCTGAAACTCACCCCATAGAGGACCCACAGAGTCATGTATGGCCAACCAGCTTGCTAAAAGTCTCTCCACAGGTTCTTGGTCACTAGGCCCACACCCTCACTGAGTTTTAAGTTTTGGGCCCACTTTTTTTTTTTTTTTTTAGCCTTGGTGTGGCTGCCAACACCATTACTGAAGCCTCTTTTGCTACCTTCTGCATCCCTTGCTGGTTTAAGATCCAGCTGAGCTCTGCCTTTTCTAGCTCCATCCCTGAACACACAGACAAGTTCTCTGTGCTCCCCCAAGGGGATCTTGAACCCCTTCAGCCCTCTGTACATCTCCACCCCGTCCCACAGGCAGGCTGGTGGCAAGCGGGTGGCATCTGGGGACAGCACAGAAGTGCTAGGAGCACAGGAACAAACAAGGAAAGGGGGGGTGTGAGCCATGCCCTGGGCTGCACACAGGGGCACGGGGTGGCTGGTGCCTCGGTGGTTGGCCAGGCTGTATGGGCTTGGGGTGGATGCCAGCTTGAGAGTAGGAGCGCTGGGATTTCCATGGAATTCCAGTGAAAATGTGGCTGCAACAAAAGCAAGTGGGCAGGCTCCGGCACAGGCAACTGCAGTGGAAAGGGTGCACAAGAAAGTGTGCTGGCCTCCTGCCATGGTTGCTCAACTTCATCCATAAAATTCCGCATAGGTTTTGCGTTTTGACAGGTTTGGCCTTGAAGATGAAACAGTTGTCCAAGGCTCCTTTGTTCTACAGAGCAGTTTCCCAAGAAATCCAGCCCAGGAACTTCCTGAGCAAGACAAAAATTTCTCCCTTGTACTGCAAGGCTCTGATTCTGGGGTTTGTCCTGCACACCTCTCTTGGGAGTTTAAACCCCACCATCTCCTGGTCACTGCAGCCATGTGACACTGACCCTCAGTGGAAAAGCTCATGTGCCCATGGTTACAAGTTCCTGGCGCACTGTCTCAAATATTTGCTCCAGAATGACACGACAGGCCACATCAAGCCTCTCATCTTGCTGCACCCATTCCTGGAGGAACAGAGAAGTGACAGGGTTTGACTGTCCCCTTTTCAGTGCTGAGGCAGGATTTGGGGAAGCGCGTTGCTTCCCCCTGCATCAGCTCCTTCATCTCACTGAGAGGTTGGGCTACAAGATCTGCTGGGCAACCAGCCCAGGTTCTGGATGCCACCAGTCTTCTCTGGGGACATGCTTCTTTTAGCCACCAGCCGTTGCTGGGTCCTGCTCCACCTGCTGCCAACCCAAGAGCAGCTTCATCGCCCTTCTGGCCTTTGGCAACTTCTGCTCCACGTGGCTTCCTGCTCCTCCAGGCAGCTCTTCTTGCCTGGGTGAGAGCTACTCACAGGTGACCAATAGCCTCCATAACAGTGGCTGTAGGGGAGAGGGAAGGTGGGCAGGAAGGGTTGCACTGGCCTTTCGCCACCAGGAATTGTCTCCTTTGTATCATCCCTTAGGAAGCCCTGCCAAAGCATCTCCCAAATTCAGTGCTGGCAGGAGGATCTCCTATAGACCCCTCTGGTCTGAGCCTCCTCCAGACGCCTGCACCCCTGGGCTGGATGCTCTGCCTGGCATGGGAGGATCAGGCCACTCTCCTTGTACCCACACCATCTCCACCTTGGGAAAGAAACACCTCTAAGATTTGAAGACACACATCAGGCCTGTCCATTGCTCCCACCCCCCACTTCTCTGGATATCCAGAACGACCTGGGGGGTGCTTGGGCTCCTCTTTAATAGGACATAACCAGTCTTCACATTTGTCTCAGGACAACAAATGGCACCATCCAGACCCCAAACTCACCTGCTTCAGGTCTTGTATTGCATGGCGGTTATTACTGTAAGAACCAACTGCCACTCCCAGCTGTACAACTCAGCGTTGTGGTCACAGATTCTTGTGCCCCCCCTCACTGGCAGCATGGGAAACTGAACAATCCTCGACTTAGGATAAGCCCTGCTCAGCAACAACTAAAACATCCCTGTGTTCTCAACATTGTTCTCACCCTAAACCCAAAGCACAGCACTGCACCAGCTGCTAGGAAGAAAATTAACTCTGTCCCAGCTGAAATCAGGACTTTGCAGATTGCCTTTCTTGGTAAGCCTGGCTCCTTGCAACCCTTTTTGTCAAATAGGCAAGTTCTTCTGGGCCCCACTGCACTCTGCATCTGACATGCACACCAGCTGGTTGGATCATTTGGCCTCTGTGACCAAAGACCATGGGTCATGCTCATGACCCAGGCCTTTTGCAAGCACCAGTTTCCTTCCTGTTGTTCTTTGCAGTCACATGAACCAGGATCGGAAATGTCAGGCTGTGCTCTGCCTGTTGTGACAAACTGCTCAGCCCTCGTCACGATCTGCCTTCAACCAAAAAGACTTTTCAGCGTGCACAACATTCTTGTCGGGGTGGCTTCTGCATCCGTTCCTCCGCTGCCTGCTGGCAGGAGCTTGATGCAAGTTTTGGAAAGCAGCAAATGATGCTTTTTGTCACTTTTATCCCCAAACTTGACGTTGTCGTTGCCAAATAAGGTGTGGTACTGACCTTCTGAGGCACATAGATTTAGGTCAACCTCACTGCTTGTTGTATTCCTGTGAAGTTCATTGTGACTCAGGATGAGCTAACTCATCGTTACAGTGGTGCTTTCCACCTTCGTCATCACTTCCATTAAATGAGCATTTCTTTTTCTTACCCATACTGCCATACATCCACTCAAGTTGTTGTCTTCTCAGAGGAACCATTTGCACACATGCCTTAAATGCTGATGTGCTGGAGCTTCAGTGCACAGGGACCTTGAGATACTTGGGGCTTTGGCCAGCAGGAACCTCAAGTTGTACAAGGAGAAGGGGCAAAGTGGGACTGGACTGGCAGAGGAGTGAGTCTGAGGAGAAGGCCCTGGGCACTGTGAGTGATGCCATATGTGCCGCTGGTAAAGGCTCACCATGAATAGAGCCAGCTCCTGCATATGGAGCTGCATTGTAGCATGATCATCGAGACACGGGGAGTTATCATCCCCCTCGACTCAGCACTGGTGTGGCCACACCTGTAACATTCTCCGGGTCTTCCCATTCTGAGGAGCAGGAAGGAATGGGAGAGTGCCCGGAGGATGTCTGCAAAGGTGGGTTTAGAAGGCATGAAGCACATGAAGTGTGTGGTGCCTCCAGCAGTGTACCCCCTCATCTACAGCATGAGGAACCAGGAGATCAAGGATTCCCTGAGGAAACTGGTAACAGGATGAATTTCAGAAACAATAAAATATGTGTCTTCTGTAAACAACTCTAAGTGTAACTGATTGCATACAGGATCTCAGTCTGTAGCTTTTTGTTGGGTCTTTTGGGGGTTGAATTTTTGTTTTCTTTGTTTTACTTTACGTTATGTTCTCTGCTAAAAAGTGTCATTGTTTTTCCCTGTTCTCATTAAGTATCTATCAATCTTTTGTGTGACCCAGAGACTGTGTAAATGAGGATCCATGCTCTCATTGTGGTTAAACAAAATAAAGGACACTGTAGAGACATGCTTTGAGATCCTTCCTCCAAGTCGTTCTCTGGACCTGCCAGCTCAGCCCTTGTATTGGTCTAAGATGTGAGTGGTTTTGTGCTGTGGTCAGCGTCCCACGGTGTGGCAGTCCTTTAACTGCAGGTAGAGACAAGCATTGGGCACTTCTGTGACAGAGATGGCCTTCATGACAGTGTTTCCATCGGACAGGGGGATCTTCTCTGGGCAGTGCATGAAGGCTTAGGTCTTCTTCCAGAATTGCTTTCAAGACCATGCCCAGGAAATAGCCCAGGAGAGAAACCACCAGTGAGGAGTGGAAGCGTGTGTCTGTGTGTGCAGGGTGGGGGCACACAGCAGTGTCCTTGTACAGCCAGGCTCCTGTGAGAGACCTGAAGGAACAGCAAAGTGGGGACTAACCTGTGCCCATGTGCGCTGGGCACCCCGGGGAAGCTGCCCCATGGCAATTGTCACAGACCATACAATAACAACCACCATTTACAGCACGGGCCTCTCACTGCAGCACAGAGAGGCTGTTTATCCTTCTACAGAGTGACACCAAATGATTATGTCAGAAGTTCAACTTTGCATTTTACAAACCATAAACCTGCACATCATGTGTGTGTGGTGAAATAAATCTGAGTGAGCACAAAATCCATCAGCTATTCCTGGGGGTGCCATGAATGCCTGTGACACTGACTGTGTCTTGAGGTCACTTCATGTAGAGAGTCACATCCCCTGGGAAACCCCCTGAGTGCAGGACTGGGTTGTGCTTCCCTGAACCATGGTGCCTGTGTCCATTCCTCATGCCTCGGGGCATCTCCCACGGGTGCAGAGCAGGGCGAGCACCGCAGGGCTGAGGTGCCTCCCAGCCTCTGGGGGTGGCAGCAGGAGTTCAGAGAGACACTATGGCTCCTGCAGTGCACTGCCTCTGCGTGTGCAAGGGAAGGACTCGTGTCTCTGAACAGCCCTGTGTGTGGGTATATTGAACTAAAAGAGAACAGATTCAGACTAGATATAAGGAAGGAAGTTTTTACAATGAGATTGGTGAAACCCTGGAACACATTGTCCAGAATGATGATAGATGCCCCATGCCTGGAATGATTCCAGGTCAATTTGGACAGGGCTCTGATTAACCAGCTCTAGCTGAAGATGTCCCTGCTTATTGCAGGTGGAATGGACCAGGTGACTTCTAAAGGTCCCCTCGAACCCAAACCATTCTGATTCTGATTCTATGACCTCTCTAAAAGGAAATGTCTCGACCTTTCCCATCCCACAGACGTGCTCAATATCACGCCCTCCTAAAATAATGATTGCGGCATTGGACACCATAGGCCTGCCCAAGGCCTCCCTATTGAGATAAAACAGAAGCACAAAGCATTCATCCCTGCAGGTGGAACATTACTGTGCACCCTAGGTACAGGCCTTGTCTTTCCTGAGAGCTTTCCTCAGGTCCTACCTGACCTCCCTGTTCCACAGGCTGTAGACGAGGGGATTGACCAGGGGCATGAGGACAGTGGCAGAAGAGGGAGAGCACTTTGTTGAGCTGCCTCAGCGGGGCTGTTCTGGGCAGCAGGTAGACAGTAAGGAGGGTGCAGGAGAAAAGAGAGATGACAATGAGGGGAGAGGAGCGGGAGGAGAAGGCCTTCTGCTGCCCATGCTGGATGGGATCCTCAGGATGGCAGCTATGATGCACACATGGGACGCAAAAGCAAACAGGAAGGGGAAGACAACGCTCAGGAAAGAGAGGATGAAGGATGTGAGTGTGACCACGCTGGTGCCACTGCAGGCAATCTCCAGCAGAGAGGTCACAGAACAAGTGGCCAGTTGTGCTGTGGCCACAGAACTTCAGCTGGGATAAGAAGACTGGGACTGTTGCACACACCAACATAGCCAAGGTGCAACCACCAGCTGAAGGCAGACCTTCCAGGTCATGAAGCCTGCATAGAACAGGGGCTGGCATGTGCCCAGATACCAATCATAGGCCATCATGGCCCGCAGGTAACACTCGGCAGTTGCAAAGCAGCCAGAGCAGTGGAGCTGAGCCATACAGCTGTGAGCAGAAATGGTCCCGTCCCCATTCAGCAAGCTGGCCAGCAGCCAGGGCAGGAGGGTGGAGCTGTAGCAGGTCTCCAAGGAGGGCAGATTGCCCCAGAAGAAGTACGTGGGGGTGTGCAGATGCTGCTCTAACAGCACCTAAACAGCGATGAGGATGTGCCCAATCACAGTCATGATGAGTGATAGGAGGAAGAGTGGAGTCTGGAGTGAGGGAACATTCCCCATTGCCCTCAGCAGGAACTTTGTGGGTGATGTCTGATTCTCCTCTTCCCATTTTTCCATACAGCTTTGATTGTCTTTCTTCCCCCACTTGCCAGGAAGGAGGCTTGTGACAAAATACCTGCATCTTTGCGATAAGTAGAAGAACTGTGATGGAAATTACTGATTAAAAAGGATACAACAAAAAAAAAAAAAAATCTCAACTACTTTCCCTTGTTCATAGTCTATTTTTCTCTCTCCCTAAACTAAATTAAGGGACCTGGGTTCTTCAAGACAACAGACCCACTTGTCCCAAGAGCACTCCCACTGACCACAGGGCTGACTTGCCCCATGGAGCTGCCTCTTCCTCATGCTGGAATGCAAACATCATGTGCATTTGCTCACATTTTGACATCCTGCTTTCCTGTGCTCGGGGGATTCTCAACATGACCAGAATAGCTGTTTAGAACTGAGATTCTCTGTGCTCTTCCAAGGAAAACCAGTGCCATGTTTTGAAATAAATTGTTTCTGTGAAAAGATCAAGGCAGATGTCCTTTCTCAAACTGGGAGAAGGCTGAGCACAGCTCTGGGCTAGTGATCTCGGCTCTCAGAAATGCTGCCCTTCTGAGGAGAGCATTCCTGCCCTGAGCAGGCCAAGTTCTTGCATTGACAAAGACCAGGTCAGGAGTTACCTGCTCAGACAAAGGGACTGTTCAATGAGATCATGACAGAGGATGCTTGAGCCCACACTGTGTGTGAGACAGTAAAAGAAAAGATGAGAAACAAAGAGAAAAAAGGAAATTAAAGAAAATTATAACTGTGCATCAACCAGAAATCTCATGAAGGACTTTGTGCAGGGAGGAAGGAAAATGCCAGTGAGGACCACTCACTCCCCATGCTCACCTCCTCGGCACAGGGTCCCCAGGGTTTTGGGGCTGCCCCCCTGTACATCCAGCCCAGCAGCAGGACCTGGCACAGCCAGCTGTGCTCGCAGGGCTCCCTGCTCAGCACTGCTGGGCACTGGGAGGGGTGTCCCGGGGGTGCCTGGGGCTGAGGTGGGAGAGTAGCAGGCTCAGGGGCATGGGCGATGCCCGGGACATGCCTGAGGGCACAGCCAGGGAAAGTGCCTGCCTGAGAAGCAGCCTCACCAGCTGTGCTCCTTGAAATACATGGTGCTCTCAGCGTTGTCAAACCCACCTCCCAGCAGGGAATGTTTGGTTTCTGAAAGAGAGGAGAAGAAACAGCTTTAGCAGAGCTGACTAGGATGAGTAAAGCCTCTAGCTCTCCCCACTGGATGAGAGAGAGTCCATGTCAGAAAGCTGAGGGTCTGAGCTTGTGGAACGGTGAGGGAAGGAGACAAGATGGAGAAACTGGGAAAGAAGAGAGCCCTGTGGGAGGAGAAGGGCTCAGGTGATATGGCCCCAGAGACCCTGCACTGACTTTTCCCCCATGCCAACTGAAGTGGGTAAGTGCCAGGGAGGGCTCCAACAGATCCCAGCCCAGCTGGAACTCAGCACCACCAGCCCCTCCCCAGCATCTCTGCTGGAAGTTACTGGGTCTCAGGGGAGCTGGGGAAGGAGGGAGCTGGGCTGGGGACATGTGCAGCACAAGACAGGGATGAGACTCAGCTCTCACTCACACACTTTCACCGCCCAAACACCCACAGCAAAATCAGCAGTTGCCTGACTCGGGACATCCAGCACCCACCTGCAATGCTCAGCATGAAGGGTTGGCCTCTGTGCTGACGGTGCCTGGGAACAAAGACCTGGGGCCTCACTCGCTGCCTCTACCCCACCACATCTTCCCTTCCATGATCTCTCTGCAAACCCTGACTCAGATCTAATGCCCTGCTCTGCCCTTGCCTTTTTCTCCCCACATCTTGAGATTGACATGCCAGCAGCAAAAAATGCCCCCTGTTCTGCACTGTGACCTGAAGCTTACAGCACCAACAATTCCTTCAGTGACCCAGGCACAGCTCAGCTCTCCACAGGCACTGCAGGGAGGAAGCATTGCTAAACTAGTTCTCAAATCAGGCTGCAACTTCTGAACTGCTGGAAAGGCTGGAATCTGTTGTGGCAAGGCCTGCCTTTCCTGACAACCCTGAGTACTTTGAACTCCAGGTGAGGCTTCTCTAGAAAGTAGACTTAGGCAAGGAAATCATCAGGATTCAGCAAAACTCATGACAGAACCCTATAAGAGTTACCCAGAGTATAACCCCCATCACCTCCTTGAATTAGACACTAAAAATCTCCACACACTGGGCTAGTTTTTCAAAACCAGACTTTTAAAGTAACAATACAGTCTAAATACCTCAGTGCTGAGAAACAAGTTTCAAAGAAAAATAAAAAAATAGTTGAAGCTGTATCATCTGGATTTACAAATTCTTTATCAGCAGAAAGGAAGTCCCATGGCCTACGGGATGTTTCATTAGCAGTTCCTACGGAAATTAGTTTTCTTCGGCCTCTTGGCTCCAGCATGCTGCATTCACATTGCTGGCAAGGGGACAATTTCCAGTTCAGGCATCAAATTTTTGCCCATCCTGCCTGGAGATACAGGACAGCTCTTTCACACATCACGCAGCATCTGAATGAAGATGGAGGTAGTGTGAATTTAAATGGTTTGGGCTCAAATGAAATCTCAAAACATGATCTTGCATGAAAGCACCTTTTTCAACTAGGCATAAGTTACACAACTGTGAGTCCAGATCTAGTTTGCAGAGTTTCTCACCTCTCTCGATAAGGAAGGTATGGTGCTGGGGAGAGGGGAGCACGTTTTGGTTTGCTAAAACCCTGATGAGTGTCCAACCTTTCCTTCCCTTGGCCTCTGGCATTCCATTCCTTGAGATGTAAACACAGTGAGGCTTCTGTCAAGAATCCTTCAGATGTTAGTATGATTTCCCTAAGAGTAGCAGTACCTGAAAGAAAGAAAGAAACAAAACAAAGTGAATTAATTAAGTGTAAATTAGTGCCATGTAGCATTCTGCTTGCTTTGTAGACATGCTGGGCAATATCAATTCAATCTGTATCTGCAATGTAAACAATCCTCAAGTAGCCCTTCCAAAGCAGTTCACATGAACGCTGCTCTTGTAAAAGTCTCCTTTTGTATCCCCAGGAGGCATGGGCACTGCTGATTTCCCTCTCCAGAGAGTGGCAGAGGCTGGATCCCCTTCTCAGGACAGACTCCTTGCCAGGAAGCCACAGGCATGGGGGTAGCTCACCTGGTTTTCACTGGCAATTCACTCAATATCTCTTTTGGTGTACTTGCTGTTTTTCTTTGACAAGTCTTAAAAACAATGAAGAATCAGAAAAAAAAAGGAAAAAGAACTAATAGAAGTTAATCGTCAAGGCAGGGAGGTTGGAACTAGATGATCTGTAAAGGTCCCTTCTAATCCAAACCATTCTGTGATTCTGTGATTTTATGACAAGCACCAACTTAAAATGTTGCCTGTGCTGTAGAGGAGCTCCATATATGTGAGACACATTAAACAGGCCATGCCTCACTCCCCATCTTCCCGGTCAGTCACAGAATCATAGAATCATTTAGGTTGGAACATATTCTTAAGGTCATCAAATCCAGCCATTAAACTAACACTGCCAAGCCCGCCACTAAACACTGGCCCTATGTGCCATATCTACATGTCTTTTAAACACCTGCAACAATGGTGACACAACTTCTTTCATGGGCAGCCTTTTCCAATGTTTTATAACCCTTCTAGTAAAGAAATGTTTCCTCATATTCAATCTAAACCTCCCCTGGTGCAACTTGAGGCCATTTCCTCCTGTCCTTTCACTTGTTACATGGGAAAAGAAACTGGCCCAGACCTCACTGCAACCTCCTTTCAGGTAGTTGTACAGACCGATAAGGGTGCTCCTGAGCTTCCATTTCTCTACTCTAAACGCCCCAGTTCTCACAGTTTCTCCTGATAAGACTTGTGCTCTAGACCCTTCACCTGCTTCATTACGCTTCTTCAGTCACACTGCAGCACCTCAATGTCTTTCTTGTAATGAGGGGCCCAAAACTGATCCCAGTATTCAAGGTGCCACCTCACAGTGCCCAGTACAGAGGGATGATCACTGCCCTAATCCTGCTGGCCACAACATTTCTGATACAAGGCAGGGTGCTATTGGCTTTCTTCACCACCTGGGCACTCTCTTGGCTCATTTGCAACCAGCTGTTGACCAACACACCCAGGTTCTTTTCTGCTGGTCAGCTTTCCAACCACTCTTCCCCCAGCCTGTAGATTTCCATCGGGTTGTTATGCCCGAAGTGCTGGCCCCGACACTGAGCCTTCTTGAACCTCATACAATCAGCCTTTGCCCATCACTCCAGCCTGTCCAGACCCTTCTGTAGAGCCTTCCTAGCCTCCAGCACATCAACACTCCTGCACAACTTGGTGTTGCATGCAAACTTACTGATGGTGGACTTAATCCCCTCATCCAGATCACTGATAAAGATATTAATGAGAACTGGCCCCAATACTGATCCCTGGGGAACAGCACTTGTGACTGGCCACCAGCTGGATTGAACGCCATTTACCACCACTCGTTGGGCCTGGCCAGATGCCCAAGTAAGGACATTACAGTCTGGATGGCTGGTTTGATGGTGGGGTTCAGAAGTTCATGGTGAATGAATTTTTCTCTGCAGGCAGATCAGTAACACATGGAGTACTGCAAGTGTTCACCCTGGGATCTGTCCTGGCAAACATCCTTACCAAGGACATGGAAGAACTGAAAGAGTGCACTCTCATTAAGTTTGAAGATGCCACTGAATTGTGGAAGTAAGGGTCAATATGCTGGAGTGCAGAGTTGCCATCCAGGGAGATCTAGAGAGGCTGAGATGTTGTGGATTAATCATAGTAGACTGCTTAGGCTCACACAGCCACTCACTCACTCCTCCCCAGTGGGATGGGGGAGAAAATCGGAAGGGTGAAAGTGAGAAAACTCATGGGTTGAGGTAAAGACAGCTTAATACATAAAACAAAGCTGTGAGCGAGTGACAAACACAATAAAGAAATTCATTCACTACTTCTCACAGGCAGGCAGGTGTTCAGGCATATCCAGGAAAGCAGGGCTTCTTCGTTCACAGCGGTTATTTGGGAAGACCAGCGCTGTCACTACAAACATCTCCTTTTCCTGCTTTCCTGTAGTTTTGATTGCTGAGCACAATGTCATAGAGTATGGACTGTCCCTTTGGTCAGCTGAGGTCAAGTGTCCCAGTTGTGTCCGCTCCCAGCTTCTTGTACGCCCCCAGCCTACTTGCTGTCAGGGTAACTTCCCCCCATTATGATGCCAGTGAGAGCAATCAGTTCATTGTCCCCCCCATAGCCCCAGCAAGACATAATCTCATAACATACAATTTGCAGCCTCCCACAGTATCCAACACTTTCCCAGCCCCAGCTGTGTCCCATGTGGGGATTCACAGACAGCCCTTCTCTGGGGTCTGCCAGGGTCTGCACCAGGAGAGAGGCCGGGCAGGGCTGGCTGGTCCCCCCATACAGGCACTGAGACCAGCAGGAGGATGGAGATAGTTTAGCAGCAACGCTCACCCATAAACCTGTGTGAGCAGCCAGTGCTGGAAATGACCAGCGGGATAGGCTGGGGGGTGCTGCAGAGCTCTGGGCACTCACCCCACAGCCCCAGCCCCTCGGAAGGTCACAGCAGCTCCTGGGGCACAGAGGGCTCTCAGCCTCCCCATCAGCCCCAGGGCTGGCGCCAGCCATGCCATGAGCAGACGCAGGCCAGCGTCTCCCTCTCTCTGCTGCTCTTCTCTCCAAGAGATCCTGATTGCCCAGTGCTGGCAGCCCCTCTGTGCCCGTCCCTCTCCCCAGCACAAGACTCCTGCACGGGGGGCTCCCCAGGCAGCTCCTGCTGTGCCAGCCAGAGAAAAGCTGCCCAAACTGGTGCCTCCAGAAATAGGTCTGCTCTTGTCGCGGGATGTCACCTCAGGCACGGCCCTGAGCTGGCGGTGCTGCTCTGCAGGGCAGTGGTGGCTGAAAGCCACGGGGAGATGGTCCCAGGGAGATCCCCATGGATCAGCCATCATTGCCATTGCACTGGGCACCCCCACGTGAAGGGGCAGCACAGGCCTATTCCCTAACACATCCCCCCATGCCCTCCTGCCCTGAACCCCTGGAGAACCCCAGCACAGCAGCACGCTCAGAGGGGCAATTCCTTCAGCCTGTTCCTGACCTCATCTTTGGAAGAAGAAACCAACCTCCAGAATCAGCACTAAGAAAATCCCTTTTATTATGGTTATGTGGCATGGGAGGCCAGCTGTACTGTCCTACCAGACACACGCACAAAGGGGTCTGGGTCAGAGAGGCTGGTTCATGTTTCTGAGGAAGAAGAGTTACTGCATATATATTTCTAGAAAAAAAAGATTTAGACAAATAAAATGATCAATGTACGGTAGGTTTCAGAGATGAATTTGAAACACTTCTGAAGAAACAATGGCACTTTATTGCCTCTGAGAGGAAGCTAACTGAATCAGCTTCTTCAGTGCATCCTTGATCTCCTGGTTCCTCATGCTGTAGATGAGGGGATTCACTGCTGGAGGAACTACTGAGTACAGAAATGACACCAACAGGTCCAGAGATGGGGAGGAGATGGAGGCGGGCTTCAGGTAGGTAAACATGCCAGTGCTGACAAACAGGGAGACCACGACCAGGTGAGGGAGGCACGTGGAAAAGGCTTTGTGCCGTCCCTGCTCAGAGGGGATCCTCAGTACAGCCCGGAATATCTGTACATAGGACAACATGATGAAAAGAAAACAGCCAAATACTAAACAGGCACTAACCATGATAAGTCCAACTTCCCTGAGGTAGGAATCTGAGCAGGAGAGCTTGAGGATATGGGGGATTTCACAGAAGAATTGGTCCACAGCAATCCCCTGGCAGATTGGTAGGGAAAATGTGTTGGCAGTGTGAAGGAGAGAATTGAGCATCCCAGTGCCCCAGGCAGCTGCTGCCATGTGGACACAAGCTCTGCTGCTCAGGAGGGTCCCATAGTGCAGGGGTTGACAGATGGCAACGTAGCGGTCATAGGACATGATGGTGAGAAGAGAAAACTCTGATGGTAACAAAAATAGAAACAGAAATACTTGTGCAGCACATCCCAAGTAAGAGATATCCCTGGTGTCTTTTAGTAAATTTGCCATGGCTTTAGGGACAGTGGTGGAGATGGATCCCAGGTCGAGCAGGGAGAGGTTGAGGAGGAAGAAGTACATGGGGGTGTGGAGGTGGTGGTCGCAGGCGATGGCGGTGATGATGAGGCCGTTGCCCAGGAGGGCAGCCAGGTAGATGCCCAGGAAGAGGCAGAAGTATAAGAGCTGCAGCTCCCGTGTGTCTGCGAATGCCAGGAGGAGGAAGTGGGTGATGGATCTGTTATTTAACATTTGCTTTATCTGGACGTATGAGCCTGTTCAAGGAGGAAAGATGACAACACATTAGGGTATATTTCTCTTACAAATATCAACACCCTCTGTCCTTATCCCATCCCAGCCACTACATGGCACCCCACTTTTTTGAGATCTTCCTTCAGCTCTGTAGCTGGAGCTGTG
Source organism: Tyto alba (assembly GCF_018691265.1). Classification (NCBI taxonomy): domain Eukaryota; kingdom Metazoa; phylum Chordata; class Aves; order Strigiformes; family Tytonidae; genus Tyto; species Tyto alba. Next base: position 5,121,256 of record NW_024881277.1, on the reverse strand, counting down.
GTAGGTACCGGACAAGCATTTCATGCGGGGAAGGGTTTTTGCATGCTGTCTGACAAGGAGTCATCTCTTTGTGTGACTCTGTCAGAAAAACCTGCCCTAACCCAGAAGGGCTTGTCAGCCTTTGCTCTACCAGTGGTGAGGAATGGGGAAAGCAGAAGACAGGCTGAGAGGTTTTTCTGCTGCACTCAGGGAGAGCAGAGTTAGTTGAGTGAAGCAAGAGGATTTTCTGTGCCTTAGTGCAGAGTGAGAGCAGCTGGTCTGTCTTTCTGTCTTGTTCCCGTCTGCCCTGAATTGCACCTTTCTGAGTTCAAGTGTGATTACACTCCCGTGTTACCCTGAAAAGCAACCAGACACAGCTGAGAGCAGAGGGATCCACTGCAGAGCACCAGGTGACTCACCCTTTCCCCAAGTGTCAGCACCCCACTTTAGCCAATGACACCCACGGCTCACAGAGTCCCCTGGAAGCAGCAGACAGCTGGGATGGACACCCCAAGGAGAGAGCCAAGGGTCCAAACCACGGCAACTTCTTAAGGGAGAGCCAGCTCCTGGCCCAGCCTCACAGACTGCATTGCCCAGAGCTTCACGGCTTAGAGGAAAGCTGGGACACCTCATTGCTGGGGGCACATCTGCAGAGGAGGGCTCCCAAGCTCTGTGCCTGACTCTGCAGCTGAAACCCCCCTTCCCAGAGAGCCTGTCAGCAACACCAAGGGCATCTGAGCAAGGCAAGGAGAAGGACAGACGGGCTCTCAGGAAAGCCTTTCCCTTCAGCAGCTCTGCACAGCCCCTCCCAGACAGCAGCAATGCAGGACAGTCGCCCTCAGGCCCTGCTCAGTGGGAACTGGGCCCCTGGCAGCAGAGATGCACTTCATCCCTTCTGCTGGGCTGCTGGGCCAGGAGGTGACTAACGGCCAGGAGCCACGGGCTAAGGGCTGTGCTGGGTGGCAGAGGAGACAAGAGGAGTGTTGCTCAGGGAAGGAGTCTGCCCTGCAGCAGGGTTTCCCTTAGCATTTCCCTCCCTCCCTGCCCACGTCTCCACTGCCTCCAGCTGTCCAGGCTGGCAGTTCTGTCTTTGAGCCCATGTTTCCTCCCTGCCAGTGCTCACAGTCCCCATCCCAGCCCCTGTGAGCACAGCTCTGCCCTGCAGCCTCTCTGTTTGTGCAGGGCTTAAAGCACAGCCCACCCAAACCTGATGAAAATGTTAAGGTGATGCTGGTGTGTTCTGTAGGCTGGTGGGGGCTGAAGGCACTTACTGAGATTCATATTAAATATCATTGTGAAAGCTTAAGTGTGTCAGACCCTGCTCTCTTCTACACAGCTGTATTTCCTTTTCCCACCAAGATGAGCCAGAGAAAATAGGAAGCAGAGAGTCTAGAAAGAACCAACAGAAGGATGAAATCTCTGAGCTGGAAGTATTTGTGACAAATCCACTGTGAAATGAGCTGGGGAACATCTGGAGCTGTGAGCATCCCTGATCCATGCAGTAGCCTCTGGAGAGCAGAAGGACCCTGCCCTAGCGGGGGTCTTTCCTTCCCCCCACAGCTTCTCCCCACAGCGCCGTGGGGAGCTCCCCGGGCAGGCTGAGTGCTGACCCTGGCAGGCAGGCAGAGTCCCTGCCCCAGCACACAGCCCCCTGGGGTGCAGGGACCCTGCTGGGAAGGACCGCCCTGGGCACCCCTGCCTGCACACCCGGCTGCACACCCCTGCAGCCGGCTCCCCCAGAAGGCAGCCCTCATGCCCTGGCCCTCGCAGGGGGCACCAGGGAAGCCCTGCTTGGGAGCAGCTACTCCTCCTCCTCCTCCTCCTCCTCCTTCTCCTCCTCCTCCTCCTCCTCCTCTAGGCAGGAGGCATATTCCTGGCGGCTCTGCTGCCTTCCCCAGACCCCTCCCCGAGCTGCAGCTGCATTGCCCTGCACCCCCAGACTTACTGTGGCCAGGGCCCTGACGCTTTCTCCTCCTCGGAGCTCTCAGCAGCCTCCCAGCCCAGGCTGCCTTGAAGCTGTGTGTGCCTCGCTGCTCTGCCCTGGGTGCCTGCAGGCAGTGCCCCCAGCCCTGCTGCGCTTTGCAGAGGAGCTGCTCCTGGGCAGAGCTGTCTCTCTGCAGCGCTGCCCACTTGCCAGGAGCTCCCTGCGGCCCAGGAGCCCGGCCCAGCTCAGCACCACAGCAACAGCCCAAGGCAGTTTAATGACCCCTCAGGAGGGGTTGGAGACAAGTCCATCAACCTCAGGCACTGAGAGGTAGTTGATGAAACCTCTCAAGGAGTCAGTATCAGATACAAACTCCAAAGTTTCCTGCACTGTTAATGGCTCCCACTGAGGATGCTATTGACAAAAGCTCCCAAGGGGCTGGTTAGAGCAGAAAACTGGAGAAAATTATGACGGTAGACAAATGCCATTGAAAGGAAGATGTTCTGTGTGAACATGGATGTGTTATGTTAAGAGAAAGGGCAAACTGCTCACCTCCAGCCCCTGGGATGGGAGATCCTGTCCCTCTCACATCGCTCAGGACTCTTCCTGGGGTAGTATTCTATGGGGATGAGCAATAACAAGAGCATGACTACTGTACAATACCTCCCAATCTCCCAGGGTGGGAAGGGCTGGCAATGAGACTCGACTGCTGCACGGATCAGGTGGGATGTCAGCAGAGAGGAGGTGTCTGAAGAAGGCCTCATCTACTTCCTCCTCCTGATCAGGAGATCTGTAGCAGACATCCACCCACCGCAGTGGTGCCCATGATGTTCTCCCCTCTCCTGTTGACCCCTCAGCTCCCAGATGACTCATTGTCCATCCCCAGGCAGAGCTAAATGCGTTCCTGCAGCTCCCTCCCAAAGGGCTGCTTCCCCTCTGGGTCCAGACCCACGGCTTTATCAGTACCAGACCCCCAAGAAGCCACAGTTCCTCCAGGAGGGGTATTGGCAGTGCCCTGCAACTCCTCGTACTGTTCTCTTGTGAGAGACGCCCCAGTCAAGATGAACCAGCTGCATGCAAGCATTAAAAGCAATACACTGTGGTGCAAGCCATGCAGGCAGGTTTTGGAGCACATTAGGAACACCTGCCTGATAAGGGTGACTGAGAAACCTGTGAGGTAAAGTGCCCTGTGGGACTTCATCTTTACAAAGAAGAGCTGGCCAGGGATGTAACAGTCAGGGATGAGAAGGTAAAGTTGAGGCTCCTGAAAAAATGGCACCCTTAGATTTTTCCTCTTGTTTCCTCTCCTATTTTGCTTTTTAATTCTTATTTTTCCCTCTGACAATGAGAATGTTTTATCAGACTGTTTTTCAGCAAGAAAGTTGTCACTGACTGAGGAAGATTCTTTATAATTTTTCTGTTCTACCTGGCAAAGGTCAACCGTGGATGGAAAGACAGTCTTAAAAACAGAACAATTTTAAACACAGCATGTTTTTCTTTTCTCTGTTGGGCTTTGGTGTTCCTTGGTAATCAAACCCTTTCCAGGGAATAATTCTTCCCTCTTTTCTAACTCTCCTGCTTTCCTTCACTTCCCACACACTTCTGCATTTTCCCTGTTTCTGTCCTAATCAAAAAGCTAAAGCCACTTCACTGACGTGTTTTCCCTTTCACTACAATACATTTTTGATCAGCCTAAAATACATGTTTAAATAAGCTACAGTAAAAACTAGTGAGAAATCCCTATTTTTTCTCTATTGACTGTGAAGTGACTCTTGGGGAAAGAGCTCAAATACAAGAACTTACATACAGTTTACAGTGGATTCCTACTCTAGCCCCCATACTACGTTTGCTCTTAGTGCATAAAATGATGCCTTCTTGCGCTAGGCTAATTCTCCCCTCCTCTCTTTTGTTCTCCTTTCAATCTTTGTATGAATCTCTTATCCTTCTACACTCTTTTGCTCTGACTCATCTTCTTTTAACCTCCTGAAGCTGTTTCCCACAGTGACCATCTGCTGTTACTCAATGCAGCTCGGATGCTAAGATGTTGAACCATACGACCGTCACAGAGTTCCTTCTCTTTGGCTACTCCTCCCTCCACCATCAGGAACACCTAATGGCAATTACTCTCCTGGCTTTGTGTCTGGTGATCTTAGGGGGAAACTTGCTGATTGTTTCCCTCATCCTCGCTGAAAGAGACCTCTATGGGACCAGGTACCTTTTCCTCTGTAACCTCTCCTGTCTGGAGATCTTCATCACGACATCCGTCATATCCAAAGCCAGAGGAAACTTGCTGATGGGCAGCAAAGCCACTTCCTATCCAAGCTGCTGAACTCAGTGCTACTTCTACTCTCCTCTGGGCTACCTCGAGTTTGTCCTTCTGGCTGTCATGTCCTATGACTGTTCTATGGCCTTGTGTCACCCTCTTCAGTACTCCATGCTCATGAGCAGTCACCTTTGTTTTCAGCTACCATTGGGCTTGTGGACTTCGGGATTCCTAGCCACCATTGCCTCCACTGTCCTGGCTGCCAGGGTGCCCTTCTGCAATGCCAGTTGTGTGGACCACGTCTTCTGTGACAGTGTGCTTTTGATCAAGCTGTCCTGTGCAGAAACACTGATTGTTGAGCTGATCACCTTCATGGCCTCATCTATTATGCTCCTTGGCTCACTGGGCATGACAGCAACATCCTACCTTTACACCATTAACACCATCCTTACATTGCCCTCAGCTTTCTCGTGGCTGTAGACATTCTCTCAGGTATCGCCTGCCTCCAGCACTGCTGGGGTGGCTGAGCAGGGGCCTATGCAGCACAGTAGCACATGGTGTCCCCTCGGGTGCTGGCTGCCAGGTCCCTTCTGCCCGGCCAGCAGTGGGGAGACAGCTGCTTGGAGGTCTTAAGAGCCATTGCAACACTGTCCCCAACAAGGTGGAAGATAGGAGCTCTTTCAGTGTTTTCTTACAAGGAAAAGTCTTCTCGTCATCATTTGTAGTGACTGAAAAAGAGGGCGCTCCCATGGGAATTGTCCATGGGTCTACTCAAGTTTACTGTTATGTTGATCTCCAGCTCCTCAATATGCAATGGTCGTCCGGTCAGGATAACCTCACACCCTGCTAGAGAACATGGACCTCTGCTAGAATGCCTCGTTCAAAGGGAGAGCAGAAGGTAATCCCTGACCTGACATGGGGGAATGCTCTCCTGGAAGAGTTTTTCACAAGAAGACAGGGTGGGACTGGTGGAAGATGTGGAGGGCAGCTTTGACTACAGTGTGAGTGAAGTTGGTGGGGTTGAAAACCCTGAGGGAATTGAGCACAACAAATCATAGCCGTGCTGAACAGAGAAGAAGGATCACCTCCCCCAACTTGCTGGCAGTGCTCCTCCGAATGCAGCCCAGGATGTCGTTGGCCTTCCTTACTGCAAAAGTGCAAAGCCAGGAGAGGAGAAGGCGTTGAGAAGACCTAATAACAGCCTTCCTGTATGTTCTTGATATCAGAAAGAGAATGGAGCCAGGCTCTTCACTGTTGAGCCTGATGGGAGGATGAGGGCCAATGGGCATCAACTGAAACAAGGGAGGAAAAACTTTCTCCCCATCAAGGCGGTCATGTACAGGAGCAGATTTCCCAGAGAGCTTCTGTCATCTCCATTCTTGCAGCTTTTGAAGCTCAAAGTGAATAAAGCCCTGAGCAACTTGTTCTGAGCCCATAAGTGACCCTGCTTTGAGCAAGTTTGGCCTAGGAATCTCTTGAGGTTGCTGCCAGCATAAATGATTCAGCATTTCCTTCCACCACACATCTTGCCTTCATGATGGGAAGGGAAGCATTCAGGTTCCTGGTGACAACTGAAGGAAGCTGCGGAGCCACGGAAGAACGACATGCCGAGACGGGTTCAATGTGGGTGATAGAGCATCAATCTACTTGTGTCCTTATTGAGTCCAGGGTACATATTTTTATACTTATTATCTCTAATTATTATATTTTTATAATAATTAGGCAACGCTAATTATTTTGCCTACTAGTCACTAGCTGATTGGCTTAAGCTCTAAAGGTCGTATCCGCACGGTCCACTTACTTGCAGTTAGCTAACAGCACAAGCTGCTCATAACACTAAGTTTCTCATGTTACTATTTCTAATTCCTCTTGACTTGTTTTCGATACACAACAGTACCATAACACAATGTTTCTCAGACCATCGTTACCATAACACTGGGTTTCTCAGACCACTATTCCCAATTCCTCTCAACCTGTTTTCGACACACCACGGTACACAAGGCCGAAGTGTCCTTGACATTCTTCATGTATCAGCAGCTGCGAGCAGCTGCAGGCAAACCCTAGTGAGGCCCAGCATCAGCGAGGCAGCATCAGCCCTTAGAACAGGGTCTGGTCGTACAATTGCTCGGTAGGCTCAGGACCCTTGTCTCTGAGCCATTCTCTAACAGGAAGCCACAACATTTGGTCAGGTGATCTGTGGCTTCCTTGTCCCTCTCCAGGCATTGTAGTTCAAATTCAGGGTTGCTTGGCTGGTACCCTGAAACAGCCCTGATCATTTCCTGTGATTCACCTTTTCTTTTTTCCCTCTTTACCCACTCTTAGTTACTTCCCCTTGACCAACCCTGTACCCATCCATGAAAATCTCCCACCTTCCTCTTCCCTCACAGCTCTTTTTGTGTTTCTGAGATGACCACCAGGGAAATTCCTATCTTGGTCTGCAATACCACTGAACACAGGGGCCTCCTTTTCTTATCTCTAGTGTCCTACAATTCCTCATGCTATTATTTTGTCTGAGGCATCACATGTCAGGGAGAGCCACATGTATGCACATATTAAAATCTGGCCAATTGGAGATTCACTCGTGGGGCACCTTGAGAATCTCTGGGATTTGGGGATAGAAACCTCATGAAGTTTTACAAGTCGAAGTGGCCAGTCCTTTACTGGGGAGAGAATAACCCCATACAGGAGGGCAGGCTGGGACCTGACCAGCCCAGGACTGACCATCGTGAGAAGAGCCTGGACATTACAAGGGATGCCATGTGAGCCAGCGGGGCATGATCAGCATGAATAAGGCCAAGTGCACACAGGGAGCGGTAGGAGGAGTGTGGCCAACCAGACAAGGGAATTATCATGCCCCTTGACTCAGCACTGGTGTGGCCACATCTGGGCTACTGTGTCTGGGGGTGGGGCTCCCTGTTCTGGAGGAATGGAGGGGAAAATGGAAAAGGCCCTAAGGAGATCTGTGAGGATGGAATTTGGTGCCTGTGTAGAGAGGCTGAGGGACGTGGGGTTCCTTAGCCTGGTAAAGTGGAGGCTCAGGGCACTGTAGCAGATGCCTGCAGCTTGAAGGATGGTTTCAGAAATGATGAAGCTTTTCTTGGTAGTGGGAAGAGAAGGAAAGCTCCACAAAGTTCAGCTTGGAAAGCTCAGTCTGGATGTGAGGGAAGGAAATCTCACTACAAGGGTTGCGTTGTGGCGTAGGAGGTGCCCAGAAGGACTCTCAAAAAGCCCACAGCATTGTTTTTCAAGGAGCAGCCAGCGAGAGTGGAGAGACTTCAGTGAAGGTACAGAAATGCTGGGGTGACAGCTCAGTGGGAAAGCAAGACGGATGTCAACAGCCTGAAGGGAAAAAGGTGCATAAAGAGGACAGTAGAAAGAAGCCTGCAGTATTGGTGGCCAAGGGCTCTGGAAGGGCTGAAAGGCCACACAAGAACAAGCTCTTTGTCCCCTTGACTATGGTAGTCGCCTCTGTTGCTGAGGCCTACCAAGATAAACCTTATTTTCAGGTTCTGAAACTTGTTTTGTCCTCTCCCCTTATTGGGGAAGCTGGGGGGTGTTGTGCAGTTTCCCTACACATGACATTGCTCACCCTCACACCCCACTGCCCCCAGGAAGAGCCCTGAGGAACAGGACCTGCCATCCCAATGCCTGGAAAGTCAGGGCTTGGCCTTTCTGCTTCATAAAACAAACCAAGGGGTTTTGCAGCCTTACAGCCACCTGCACAGTGCCTTTGCCTACCTACAGCCACAGCCTCCAATTATCTGCTCTAACGAGTCCATGGGGAGGCTTTGTCAGTAATGGCCCTCAGTGGGGCCAATCAATGCTTCAAGGTACTTTGGGTTTTCTTCTGACTTCTTGAGTATTTTGCTCAGTCTCCTCTTAGTATCTGAGGCTCATGGACTCAGGGCCAAACACAACATGGGGCTCATTAAAATACAGAATGTCCTAACAAGCCATGCATTTTTCTCTTATTTTCTTGAAGTCTTTAGAGTTTTACAGCTAATTGAATAAATTTTGGAATGTAGTTAAGGAGGAACATTTCCAAATATATCTAATAAAAATGATTCTTCATTATAAAGAGCATATTATATTAATTTCAGTTTAGAGAAGAGGTGATAACAACATTCTGTCTCTGATATTGATGCACAGTGTCTCCTTGGGAGGTCTGGACAGTCCCTTGGGGTCCAACACAGTATGGACAACCTGGCTCCTCATTGCCCAGTCTCACCATTTCTCACATTGGCCCCCTGGGACTTGCATCACTTCTCCTTACATCAGTCTTCTCCACTGATCTCTGCAGCTGGATCTTACAGGTCCTTTGCACCACCTCCCACTGCTGTCCTTAGAGAACTGGCTGCCCACAGGCACAGAAGGGTTTTAGTTCCTTGGAAACAAAGAAATCTAAAGTATGATAAAGTTTCTTGATCAATAAAGACTGATCCAGAAGCATATACTAAATACAAGATATCACTAATGAGGTTGCCTTATGCGAGGGCTACTGTCAGGAGAAATACCTTAGGTAGGTAAATACACAAAGATAGATATAAGCACAATTAAAGTGTTGACTAAGGAGACAATGAGGCTGTTGACAGTTTTTACTCCCTGAAGTTCAAAAGAGTAACATAGGTGAGAGTTGTCTGAAGGTACAAACAATAAGGGAAGAAAAAGCTGGAGAATAATGGAAAGGGCCTTTGCCTCGGCAGTCTGCATCTGAAAAGGTGACGTGAGAAATGTTCATTGTATCCTGGCCAGGTGCAAATTCATGAAAGATTAGAGAAATTAAGTATGTGGTAATCCAGGCAGGGTATTGGCAATGACGTTAGACTGGAATATGGATTTTTTTTGGCATATGCCTTTTAAGAGGTCATGGGATTGGTAGAGGCTTCTTGTGGGAGGGGAGAAGCCAATGTTGCAGCCATCTTTGAAAGGGCCCACAAGGGCCACCCAGGGAACCACAGGCTGTACAAGCTCTCTTTGGTGAGGATTGTGCCATCAGTTAGAGTCCTCTTGGGTGACGTTCCTGGGCACCTAAAAGAGAAGAAAATGTCCAAATTCAGTTGGCAGGTATTTTCCAAGGGTAAATCATGCCCCGCTAACCTGATTGCCTGCAGGATGAAGTAAATGTTTTTGTGCGTGACATAAGAACAGTGGATGTCAGGTACCTCCAATGCAGCAAGACACTGGCCATGATCTCCCACAATATTCTCGTACCCACGTTAGGCCATTACAGTCTGGGTGGGTCGACAGACAGAGAGGTGAAACACCAGTTGGAGGCTCAGGCTCAGAGAGCTGTGGTGAAGGGGTCATACTCTACCTGGAGGCCAGGGGGAGATACTGGGGCATTGTGGGGAAGCACAGGGAAATCTCCTGGGATCTGGGCAATTTAACAACTCTATCCATGACCCAGAGGAGGCAATTCTGACAGTGTTTGTCAATGACAGTAAATTGAGAGGACCATTCCTGTGCCCTAGGGATGCTATTTAGATGAAACCTGGCAGATGAGAGGACTGTCCTGTCAGGAATTTCACAGGACAGAAGAAGGACAATGTCCAGGTCTTGCCCCTTGGAGAGACTGACACCCTGAAGTGACAGGAGAAGGGGCTGGGGAGCAGCTCTGCTGACAAGGCCTTGGCTGTGCTGGGGGTCAGGAAGCAAAACATTATCCAGCAGCGATCAACACAATCCAGCGTGAACTGATTGCAAAGGCAGCCAGCAGTGTCCTGAAGTGTTTAAAGAGGAGTGAGGAGAGTGATTCACTGTTGGAGAATGGCTCAGAGACAAGGGTCATGAGCCCACCGAGCAGTTGTACGATCAGAGCCTGTTCTAGGGGCTGATGCCGAGTCTTGCTGATGCTGGGCCTCACTAGGGTTTGCCTGCAGCTGCTCGCAGATCAGTAAAACCTAAACAGGAGGTGAAATAACAAGCTCCTTCTGTATACCAAGAGGACTTCAGAGAGCCTTCTCCCAGGTTTTCCCCTCTCTAATTGTACCTTCTCACACATAATTTCAGGGAAGTTGCTCCTACAGCTAAAAACTAACTCATGTACATCAGCTGATTATGCATTACCATCCAGTACATAATTATTTAACCCAACAGGATGAGGGTGGTAATCATTAGGGGTGTCAGGAGCTCTACCTCCTGGGGGGTATACCAACAGAAGAGCCCTTGATAAATTTGAAATTAAGTCCCCAGGAGGAAGATTATGTAAAAGATACAGCCTGGGCTGTATGGGCCAAAGGCAAAGGGGTTTTGGTCCCAGTTATAAAGAATGTGTTAATACAAGGGGAAGATCAATAGGCTGTTAATGATCTGTTGTTAATGCCAGGGGTAGGATGTAATTTGCTAGGTAGAGATTTACAAGTGCAATTAGGAATAGGTGTGGTGCTGGATGAAGGAAAACTGGTGGTTAAATTACTAGAATTATGGGAGGAGAATCAGGGAGGATATTCAGGAACCAGAGCATGACTGTGTGGATTTTATAAGTTATCAAACAAAAATAAGAGAAGATCTGTTAGAGGAACCTTTGCCCTATAGGGAAAAACTATTTATTGATGGGTCCTCTTGATGCCTAGAAGGAAAAGAATATTGGGTTATGCAATTATCGAGGGGCAGAAGATGGAAGTGTTTGAAAAGGGGAAATTACCTTCTGGGTGGTCAGCACAAGCCTGTAAACTCTATGCCCTAAAACAGACATTGGTATATTTGAGAGATAAGGAAGGGACAGTGTACACAGACTCAAAGTATGCATTTGGAGTGGTCCACACATTTGGACAAATATGGGAAGGAAGAGGGCTTATAAATACAAAAGGGAAGGAGCTAGTACACGAGTGGCTGATCAGAGAAGTTTTAGAAGCCCTGAAGCTCCCTACAGAAATTGCAATTGTGCATGTGAAAGGACATCAGAGGGGAGCATCAATGGAAATAAGGGGGAATAATTTAGCAGATTAAGTAGCCAGAGAAGCAGCTACAGAATTATCATCAGTAGTTTTATTGGTAATAACAACGGGGGATTATGAGAATTTAGCCCCAAATTTCACAGAACAAGAGAAGGTTATACTTAAAAACAGTGGGGAAAAAGATCCAGAAGGAAAATGGACTTTACCAGATGGAAGGTAGATGTTAAACAAAACATTATCATGAGAAATTCTGTCATTAATACGTCAGAAAATACATTGGGGAACACAATCACTTTGTGATCATTTTCTTAGACAATATGGGTGTATAGGAATATATATGGAGGCTAAACAACTAGTTGATTGATGTCTGATTTGTTAAAAAGTGCACAAAAAGGTAATGAGAAAAAGGTGGCTGGGGAACAGGAGCTAGCCGTACAAAGCCTCCAGGTAGACTTAACAGAGCTACCTCAAATACAAGGGTGGAAGTAGTTGTTGGTATTAGTGGCTCACTTAACTCACTGGGTGGAAGCAATCCCCCACACCAAGGGCAATGGCAACCATGGTATCCAAGGTGTTACTGGAAAACATTATCCCAGATATGGATTCATAGAAAGAACAGACTTGGGCAGAGGAAGACATTTCATTTCAAAAATTACGGAACAACTACCTGAAGCCTTACGGATCGCCTGGCCCTGGCACCCTCGGAGCTCTGGGAGAGTTCTGCTCTGTGTGCCGGCAGGGGGAGAGCGCAGGGCGAGCTGCCTCCCGGGGCATGCCGGGAGCTGTAGTCTTCCGGCTCTGGACGGCGGGTGCCATGCTGTGCTTGCCCCAGGGCATGCCGGGAGCTGTAGTCTGCCGGCACCGGACGGCGGGTGCCATGCTGTGCCTGCCCCAGGGCATGCCGGGAGCTGCAGTCTGCCGGCACTGGACGGCGGGCGCCATGCTGTGCCTGCCCCAGGGCATGCCGGGAGCTGTAGTCTGCCGGCACTGGACGGCGGGCGCCATGCTGTGCTTGCCCCAGGGCATGCCGGGAGCTGTAGTTTTCGCGGGCCCGGCCGCCGGACAGCTGCGCTGCTCTCTGCGGAGCGTGGCCCGGCGCAGCCCTCTCTACCGCCGCGGCCCCCGCAGCGCGGCTCGAGGTGCAGTTTCGGTGCCGGTTTTGTGTGTTTTCCTGCGGGCTCCCGGCTGCTCCCCGAAAATGCGGTCCTGCAGCCCCGGGGCCGCGCAGGCGCGGTGGGGGCGCCCTCTGCAGCGATCGCGGCTCCCTCCGCGGTTACCGGCACCGTGACGCGGCGGTGCTTGCGGAGCGGCGCCGCCTCGCCCGTCGCTTCCTCCCGGTCAGGAGCCGCCGCCGCCCCCCCCCCGTGCGCGGTGCCGCCGGGCGCTCTGCGCGCCGATCGCGGTCCTGCAGCCCGGCGGTCGCGCGCCGGCTCTGGCCCCTCCGGCGCAGGCGCGGTGCGCGGGAGAGAGAGGGGCGGGGCGGGGCGGGGCGGGGCGGGGCGGGGCGGGGCGGGGCGGGGCGGGGCGGGGCGGGGCGGGGCGGGGCGGGGCGGGGCGGGTGGCGGTGAGGGGAGCGAGCCCCTTGGGCGGGGGGGGGGGTGTCTCCTGGGGGCGGGGGGGCGGGAAGCGGCACATTGGGCTGTTAGCGGGAACATTTTTGTTTCAGTTTTTACGATAGTGCTAGATGAGTAGTTCTTTTTTTTCTTTTATGCTCTTTGAATTGTTTTTTTGCCAGTTTCTTTTATGATATATTAAAATTGCTAAGTGTTTCTAAAAGCTGTGGGACTTTTAGATAATTATTTTCTGGTGGCTTTATCTGTGCAGGGCTTTTTTTACTTTATTCTTTTTTTCTTGTGTCAACTTTTCTGTTCTTCTGGTGGATGTGCATACTGTTTTCAGCTCCACTGGATTTCAGAAAAGGGAGGGAGCAGGGGAAAGCCAATGCATGATGTAGTGTAGGCGTTTGCCTCAGCTCTTTGTGACTTTCTTTACCGCTGTGTCTTCCTTCACCTTCCTTCCTCCCGTGTACTACTTTTCTAGGATACTGCTTTGATATGTCTCAATGTTTTTTGAGAAACAGTGATGACCATCATAAACTAAAGATCTTGGCACTCTTGGCTTGCCCAAAGGCTTTCTTATACTCTGAATTGCAATGGCATAGCTATCGTAAAGAACAAACATTGCAGGAGTTGCTAGTGGGACTGTGAACAGTAAATGGGACAGATCCGTGACACCAGCAGTGTGCTGCAGCTGGATTAGGCTTCATACCTCACCAGCACTGAAGGAACCAGGCCTGTGTGAACTCAAACCGTGAAAGGAGATGTCCAGATACAATTTCCAAGTGGGTACAAAATGCTGATCACATACATACACTCTGAAACACTGTAAATATTATCCGACAAGGAAATTGTGACAAATTCACATTTCTACTGACTCACACTGCTACTGTAATGCTTTAATAACAGAAGACCACAGCGCCCACAGTTTCCTTCCCACTGGAAATGGAATAGACTGCAGCATATGCTTTCACTGATAGAAATTAAAAGTATTCTGACATTAATTATTAACATTTAAATCACATTTCAAATATTAAATGCAAGAGAAGTCATGTTATTTCCCTGGGAAAGCTAACTGCTTTCAGGGTCTAATGACAGTGAAATGAGCCTTCAGTGCTGCCAGCCTTTCCGGCTTCTTGCCCTCCCAGGGCCGCAGAGGCCCTCAGTAGATGGTGAGGTGTCCTGCCTGCAGTGGCACTGAATGTGTTTGAGCCATTCAAACATGTTCATGTCACCTAAAACATTCTACCGGTGGTGATTAGGCAACGGATACAAAATGTTCTCCTTTTTCAGAAAGTCGGTATTCAAGATACTCCTGTGGGATATGTAAGTATTTTTTGGTGAGTGTGCTCTCGCACCGTGTGTTCTGTGGGTCTGCGTGTGCCTTTCATCACACAAGTGAAAAGGCTGCTGAGTAAAGGGCTGCAGGGTGGGGAACATCGACAGGATGTGGTTTACACAGCTTTTTGTTGAATTGTTTTGCTTAGTTTCAATTTTTTTTTAGCAGTGAAACGAGAACACAAGCTGAACCCATAGCGTTTCTTTCAAGATAACTAGAATTCAGTAATTCAGTTACTGTGGAGGAACGCCTAGTGATTCCTTGTACAATTAAAAGTCATTAGACTAAACACCTGGCATTTTAGTGTACCAAAATCAGAGGCCTTAGGTGAACAGGATTTCAGATACTAGAGAATCTGCCAACCAGGATAGACCTGCCCAGTCAAACCTCCTACGTACTGTAGATGGAGATAAAGTCCCCATAGGGCACATTAAAATTATGCTGGGGGAGACAGTCTGGGTTATTCCTGCCTCTGGTAAAGGTAAACTCATGCGTGGGATTATTTTTGCCCAAGGACCCGGGTGCAGTTGGTGGGTAATGCAGAAGGACGGGGAATTCAAATGTGTGCCTCAAGGGGATTTGGTTTTGGGTAAAAATAGCTGATGAATTGAACTGTATGATGTTAATTGCTAAATAACCCTGTTATTGAAGATGGTCATCACTACGGTTGGTACATATTATACTAACGACATCAGATTAAGAATCACCCAGGTTAATGAGAAATGAACTTTGATAGATTCAGGACTGAATTGGTGCCCAGCAACTTCCTTGAGATCAACATCTTCAGCCCGCAATCTGTGAGCATGGACCACACCAGATACAGCTGCTAGGAGCTCCAGATGTAGCAGAGGCTACGTGCCCTCCTCCTGCTGTGCCCAAGACCACCCGCTCCACCCACCGAACCAACAGCACATCACCCTGCCTGACTTAAAAGACTGTCATGACAGTGGACCCCAAACTTATGGACTATATGAACTCACTATACATGTTAGAGGGATGGCCTAGAGCCTAAGGGAATGATATCTGTGTGTATACCTCAAAAACCAGGAAATGGGATGGTGATTCCTTAGAACGTACTGGGAAACATGGAACCTGAGCATAACATAAATGGGATGGAATAAGGGGTGGATACTGTCCTGGTTTTGGCTGGGATAGAGTTCATTTTCCTTCTTAGCAGCTGGAGTAGTGCTGTGCTTTGGATTCAGTAATGGGTGTGGTAGGAGAAGAATCTTGCTAATACACTGATGTTTTCAGTTGTTGCTGAGAGCTCTAAGACTCTCCAACTCCCCATGTCCTGCCTGTGCGTGGGTGCACAAGAAGCTGGGAGGGAGCAGAGCAAGAGCACTGGACACAAATTAGCCAGTGAAATAATCCCCATCATGTAATGTCGTGCTCGGTGTATAGAGGAGGGGTGGTCGGGAAGGGAGGGCTCTCGCTTCTGGGATTGCAGTTTTGGGATCTTCACTTCTCTGGGATCACTGGCTGGGAATGGGCTGGGCATCAGTGGGCAGGTGGTGAGCAATCACATTGTGCATTACCCCTTTGTATTTTACTGAAAAAAAAAAAAAAAAATTACACTGTTTTTATCTCAACCTACCAGTCTCTTTAGCTTTACCCTGCCATTTCTCTCCCTCACCCCCGAGGGAGGGGAGGGTGAGTGAGCAGCTGTGTGGTGCTTGGCTGCCAGCCAGGTTTAAACTACATCAATCACTATCTCAAAAATCATTATTGGATTAATTAAAATACGCCCACTCACAACTTGAAAAGCAGTCAGAAAAAAGGAAAAAAATAATAATCTTGGTTCTGCAGTTACCATAAGGCAGTATATTTAGACATCTGTAAGGTTCCAGTTTCCAACAATGCTGGCTGCCTTTTGATTTTTTGAGATAAGTACTGTTAGCAGTAAAATCAAATGTTTCTATTGGAGTTGTGTTCAGGGCAAGCATTCAGTATTCAAGTAGTTTGTATTTACCGTAACAAGACATTCACTCATTCATTCATTTAGGTAAGGGCTTTGCTATTCTCTATATATTATGAACTGCCTTGGCTTTCTTTCCAGTTTTATAAAGGACTCTTGTGAGAGGTTTCAGTGATAGCAGATACCACAGCCTGCAAGGGAGCCGTTCCTTGCGTTGCCCTCACTGCAGATGAAAGCCCTTCGTAACAGAGAAGGACAGAAGCAGGTAAAGTGCGGAGCCGTGGACGAACGACACACTGAGACGGGTTCAATGTGGGTGATAGAGCATCAATCTACATGTGTGTGTTTATTGGTCAGGGTACATATATTTATACAGACAACACTATTATGCCTACTAGTCACTAGCTGATTGGCTTAAGCTCTAAAGGTTGTATTCGCACGGTCCACCTACTTGCAGTCAGCAAACAGCACAAGCTGCTCATAACACTAAGTTTCTCATGCCACTATTTCTAATTCCTCTTGACTTGTTTTCGATACACAACAGTACCGTAACAAAATGTTTCTCAGACCACCGTTACCATAACACTGGGTTTCTCAGACCATCGTTACCATAACACTAGGTTTCTCAGACCACTATTTCTAATTCCTCTTAACCTGTTTTCGACACACCACGGTACACAAGGCCGAAGCGTCCTTGACATTCCTCATGTATCGGCAGCTGCGGGCAAACCCTAGTGAGGCCCAGCATCAGCGAGGCAGCATCAGCCCTTAGAACAGGCTCTGATCGTACAACTGCTCGGTGGGCTCAGGACCCTTGTCTCTGAGCCATTCTCCAACAATTCCCCCTTTTTCTTTTTGTACGAGCAGAGCCTGCCCCAACGTATGTTCAAAGATTTTCTTAATACATGACAAGGCACAACTTAAGCATGCAGGCTTACAATCTATTGACTAAAGGCACTTATCACGCACCCAGAAGTGCTGTGATAGGTCTGCATCTTTAGCACGCGTGAACAAACTAAATCTACTGTGCGGTTAGTGTATCCAGGCATTCAAACAGGGAGGAAGCACTAGATTGACTTCCTCCTTCTTGCCCTTCCAGGTGACCTCAAGGGCAGGATTACCACGGGGCAGTTTTCTGCTCAGAGACCCAGCCTGGATTGTCCAAACCCTGTAGGATCAGTGCATGACCCTGATCCCCCCGCAAAAAAAATTCCTACCAGGTTTTCCCCCTTTTTCTTTTTTGGACAATCCAGACTCCTTTTAACGTTTGAATCATAGCATTCATAAAGCATTTCCACACAGACCCCAATACCATCATGACAATCATAATGACAATCAGCATTACCAGTCCATACATCAACAAAGCTTTCAGACAGCCAGTAATTTCCAAATTTTGTAGATTTATAACCATTCTGTCAGTCCATTTTTCAAATTCCCAAGTTTTGTAACCATTCTGTCAGTCCATGTTCCAATCTTATGCAGTCTTATGTAGCAAGAAAACCACCCTTACAGTTTTAAAAGTGTCAGCAATTGTAACAACAGAGTATGCAATACAGAATTTAATACAGGTTTCAGCATGCTATGTTCTAAACATTGCACTGAACTCACAACATACAATGAATCTGATACTACATGAACAAGTTCTTGATACCAGTGTTGATGTTGAAACACCCAGATGGCAGTTCAGAGTTCTAAAGTTCGTAAGGACTCTCCAGACCCCCCGAGGAGAATCTTGTGGTGTTGTGTTCCCGGGTGTCCCCCATCCGTTGTCACTACCGGGCAGGCCAACGCCCCAGCAGCATGCCAGTCCCCTTCTAACAAGGCACCACGGATCACCCCACTCCATCGGGGCTGAGCTAAAAGCGGAGCTGGTTCTGGTGAGGGTGACGGGAGTGGGTGTGGGGGGGCTGCCGGCAGCGCTTCCTCTTCTTGTCATTGTAAATGCAGAGTTCTGCTCTGTAGCTCAACTTCTGTAATTTTCTGTCAAGCTCTCGGACTCTGTCCCTGTCCCTTACCGGTGTGTGACCCTGGTGCTTTAATTCGGACACAGCCGCCATTTTTCTCTCCGACTCAGACGCTGACGCGCCGTCAGGGGCGGAACCATCCGAAGGGCGGGGGGGGGGGCAGAGGTTCGGGCGGCAGCCGCTCCCCCCTGTCCCCCCGCGCCGCCTGATTTCTCTGCCGCTTCTTGCGCGGAGGAGCAAACAGGAACACTTGGTGCCGTGCCCTTAATAGAGCGGAGCTGCTGATTAACCCCGAAGAAGGTGGCTGATCGGGACGGGCGGTTGGTTTCGGCAGGGACCGGCGGGGATGGTACAGCGCCGACAGCCGCCATGGCAGCAGCAGCTACTTTCTGTTCTGCTGGCATCTCCCCCAGGGCTTTTACGGGCGTTCGCCAGACCAGCCCTTGCTGTCGTGCTTCACTGCCTTTATTGCCTCCAGTGATGGTCTCGTCCCACAATAAATCACCTACTTCGCGCCCCTCCTGTTGGCTAAATTTTAGCGAGGGGCCATCGTCCCTCTGCCCCTCCGCCTCTGAGGTGGGGGGGGGGGGGGGGGCATGGCTGTAAGGGCACTGGGGGGGGCTGGCCTCCGGACTGCCCCTACTTGTGTTAACTGAAACCGGCACTGCTGTGGATGGTGCAGGAATACGATCACTGTCAAAGAGCATAGGTCCGGATGCATCACTTTCTGGGGTAATGGTGTAACTTTCCCGCCCAACTTTGTTGTTGCCACAGCTGCAAGGTTCTTTTCGAGCTGATACTGCTTAATAGTATTCACCACGTCCCGCCACGGTTTCATCATTTTCCTTGCAGCTTTATCCTCGTCGATTACCATATCCCATAAAACATCGCCTAATTGTCTCCACTCCTCAACATCAACACGAGAAGTAGGATCTTGAAAACATCCTTTGCCCCATCCTAATGTTACTAAACCCACGAGTGATTTTATACAATCCAGTCCCCGCTTTTCTAAAAAGCGCTGTAATAAATCCAGGGCTACCTCCTGTTCCATATCATCAACCTGGTGCTCCTTGGTTAAGGCACCTCCGGTCCTGTGTTCCCTGGATAAGGTACAGTACTGTTACTGCCGACCCACCCCTGATTAAGGCACCAGCGGCCCTGTGCTCCCTGTTTAAGGCACTAAAAATACTCCCGCCGGCTTGTGCTCCCTGTTTAAGGCACTAAAAAATACTCCTGCCAGCTTGTGCTCCCTGTTTAAGGCACTAAAAATACTCCCGCCGGCTTGTGCTCCCTGTTTAAGGCACTAAAAATACTCCCGCCGGCCTGTGCTCCCTGTTTAAGGCACTAAAAATACTCCCGCCGGCTTGTGCTCCCTGTTTAAGGCACTAAAAAATACTCCCGCCAGCTTGTGCTCCCTGTTTAAGGCACTAAAAATACTCCCGCCGGCTTGTGCTCCCTGTTTAAGGCACTAAAAAACACTCCCGCCGGCCTGTGCTCCCTGTTTAAGGCACTAAAAAATACTCCCGCCAGCTTGTGCTCCCTGTTTAAGGCACTAAAAAATACTCCCGCCGGCCTGTGCTCCCTGTTTAAGGCACTAAAAATACTCCCGCCGGCTTGTGCTCCCTGTTTAAGGCACTAAAAAATTACCCCCTTTGATATGCTGCTGATGCTCCATGATTAAGGCACCAGGTGCAGCTCTTGCCAGCAGCCCTTGCGGAGAGCGACCCTCTATCTCGGTTCAGCTCCTCGGAACGACCTGTCGGAGGCCCACTGTCCGATCGTTCTTGATTCGGCTAGGCGCTGCTGTCTCTGATGTTTCCCCGCGTTTGTTTCTGCCGCCGCTGTGTGCAGCGCCTTTCCGCGTCAGCTTCCGGCGCCCCTCTGCGTCAGTCCTGGCGCCTCCCCACTTCCACTTCCGGGGCCACCCTGCGCTCGCCTCCAGCGCCCCCTCGCGTCCGCCCCCGGGGCCGCTCAGCGTTCGCCTGTAGCGTGCCTTCACGTCCACCCCCGGGGCTGCCGCAGTCGGCTCCTTACCACGTCAGCTCCGGCGCCTTTCTGCTTCCGTTCGCGGGGCCACTCACTTCTGGTCTCGGGGCCGCTCCGCCTCCGCTCTGTGGGGCCGCTCCAGCCGGCTTCTCTCCGCGTACTCTCCCTGGGCTGCTGGGGCCGGTGCCTCTCCGTCTCAGCTCGTGGACCCTGGACGCTGCTGTATTTGGTGTTTCTCCGGGTCCGTTCTCGAATTCCTCGGTCGTTGCTGTTTCTCCGGGTCTGCCGCTCCGTCCGTGTTATTCTTCTATGCAGGTTCCTGTTTGGGCGCCATCTTGTGGAGCCGCGGACGAACGACACGCCAAGACAGGTTCAGTGTGAAAGATAGAGCATCAATTCAACTTTATTTTCCGGGTGTATATATTTATACAGACAATGCTAATTATTATGCCTACTAGTCACTAGCTGATTGGCTTAAGCTCTAAAGGTCGTATTCGCACGGTCCACCTACTTGCGGTTAGCTTACAGCACAAGCTTCTCATAACACTAAGTTTCTCAGGCCACTATTTCTAATTCCTCTTGACTTGTTTTTGATACACAACAGTACCATAACACAATGTTTCTCAGACCACTGTTACCGTAACACTAGGTTTCTCAGACCACTATTTTGAATTCCCCTTAACCTGTTTTCGACACACCACGGTACACAGGGCTGAAGCGTCCTTGACATTCCTCCTGTATCAGCAGCTGCGAGCAGCTGCAGGCAAACCCTAGTGAGGCCCAGCATCAGCAGCTAGAGCAGGCTCTGATCATACAATTGCTCGGTGGGCTCAGGACCCTTGTCTCTGAGCCATTCTCCAACACGTCTCCTTCTATCAATTGTGCAGTGCTGGGGGTTTTGATGAGAGAAGCCAAACCCTGCCCTACAGTCCCCAGTATCCTCTAGCTTCATCTTGGCTCGACAGAATATGATCTTTCCTGGTGAGGGAGACTCTCCAGTCCTACTCTGTTTCAGTTTGTCAGGGGCCCTGAGAGTATTTTTCCTGTATTTTGGCCAAACCCGAAAATCCCAGTTCGCTATCCTGAAAGGAGCCCGGATCTATCCTCTCATCAAACACCTGCCTGTTTTCTTGCAATTCATACTGGAAGATTTTCTCTCAGTCTAGTGAATTTGGCAAAATTGCATGAAGCCTCTGAGGAGTGTTATGTTCAGCAGTGAGATGACTTTTCAAGTTTCTTATCTGCTCTTGCAAGCACTCAATTGTCTCTTTCTCTGCTTGCTTTTCCTTTCCAGCCGCAATTAACGCAGCCCCTAGAACAGCACAGATGGTTGCTTTTCCTTTCCCCAACCCCAGTTTTCACTCCTTTGCCAAAAGCGTGATCCTGTCCACCAATGCTTGCCAATTCTTTTGGGCCCAAGGCATGCCAAGAGGAGAGGACAGGGATTTATAGCCCTTCAATTTCTCAAGAAGGGGCTTCTCTGCTATTGTTGGATGCCCAAATCGATCCCTATAACAACTGTTACACAATACAAAAGGGTTACTCTAAAGTATTCAGCCACGTGTGTGGTTACGGACCCAGTGTGGATCTTTCCAAGAAGATCCACTGTCCTCTCTCCTGTCAGGCACTTCCTTAAAGAAGGGGCCATGCTAAGGGCCCTGATCCCTTCTGGTTGGATCAGTATCACAAGGGCATCCTGTCCGTGACGACAATTTAGAAATGCTGCAGCCCAAAAGAAGCTGTTCAAAACAGCCTCCCTCCCCTTGGGACCTACGACCAAGTTTGAGATACCCTCATACTGAATTGAGGTGAAACACCACCAGCCAACCCGTTTAACAATTTATTAATACAAAAGACATGGCAAGTGGTGAGATACAAATACTCAATGGCAACTTCTTAACTAGATAAACAAGTCCCATGCTTACTTGGAGCTAGTTACAATTTGTTAAAGAAAGGAGAAGAGAGAAAGAGAGAGAGACAGAGACAACTTGTCTGTTAGGTTTCCCTTCCCTCCCTTAATACAATGCTTAAGGAACCGTCCTGGATCTTTGTGGCCAGCACAAGTAATTAAGAACCTGGGCGTCACAAGGATGAGGCAGGTCTTAATATTCAGAGCATATCCACGCCTGTACTTATTGTTGTAAGATGTTTCAAGACTCCCAGCAATGTACATTTTCGGTTACAGTCCCTGTATATGCACAAGACTAGTGAAATACTCAAGCTGTCTGAGAGAGGGTATTGACATAGCCAAAAGCTTCAGCATGATGAGGTTCTGCAAAATCAAGTTCTTTCACATAACGGTTTTTATTAACTTTATGCTCCACCTTCCTGCATGGAGACTCCATAGGAGACAAGAGGACGGCAGAGTTTGGATCACTTGGAGTTAAGTCCACTAGGGTAGCAGAATCACGGACGCTTCCAAGAGAAATTTCACCCAATTCCTTCAGTGAAGCAGGTGGGATTAGAGGGCAGGCATCTCGAGCTCTGAAGATGTTCTGAATGAGCTACTCCGCATCTAGGCTCCATGGCACCAGGTCAGTTGGGATGGCCTGTTCCACCATCACCTTGCTGATTTTCTCCTCCTCCTGAGAAGAAGTTGTTTTTTCATCCAGAACATTTTCAAGCATCTCTTGATACACAGCAGAACTGGAGGGAGCTGGATCGCTTGACCCAGAAGTTGTGGCGGTCAAATGCTCTTCAAATGAGTCAGTCCCGTTAGCGGTGTCCTCATTAAGAAGCAGCCCACTGTCTGCCACCTCCTCCAGAGCTTGGTCCTCCGTGGTGAGGCTGCCTGGCATCGTGGCACACAACGCTAACGGCTTCCCCTCTGAGTCCTACGTGGACTCCAGGCACTGCTCATCTCTCACAGAGCTCTTCTGAGCCATCCCCAGGCCCTGCAGCAAAGCTTCCAGTTTCTTGTTTGCAATGCTTATGGCTATGAAGTATTTCTGAATTATTTTGCCTTTCTCAGCCAAGCTGTTTCTCATGCTTTCAACAGCCTGCTGGAGTTCGTGACTTTCCCTTCTCGCTTCCCAGAAGTGCAGCTCCAGCTCCACATGCTTATACTCTTCCTCAACCCAGCCTTCCTTCATCCGTGCCAGCTGAGCCTTGAGCTCTTCTATTTCTGTTTCCCTGCAGCAAAAGCAAAATGCAGTGGCAGTGCTGTGGACGGTCAGTGAAAGAGTGCAGCGCTTGCCGTCTGGCCTCCTGCCTCGCCCTGGAGGCGATGGGAAGCGGCTGCCCGGATGCGTCCCCCGTGCCTGCCAGCAGCTCGGCACCTGCAGCCAGAGCCAACACGGGCCTCGGGCACAGGACGGCTCGGGGCTGCAGCCCCCGCCTTGCTTTGCACCCACCCAGCCCCACGTGGGGCCAGGGGCTGCTGCCTTGGCCTGCGAGGAGTGAGGAGAGGGGGCCCCCACGTGAGATCCAGCCCGCGCAGATGCAGAGGTCGGGCGATGCGAGCGGGACCAAGCGCTCCCTGGGCCTCTGGCCCTGGGGCTCCGTGCAGAGCCCGCTCTGTGCCCGCCTGGGTTGTGTGTCACTGCTTTGCTTCGCGTCCATACAAAGGGCTGTTGTGAACCATTCAGTCCCCAAGGGGCAAAACCACCAGTGGGCACGCTGGTGTGTGTAAGAGCTTTTCTTTCACTAGGGGAGAAGGGGGACATTGGTAGCCATCTGTCTCTGAGCGAGGTGGAACAGGAGATGGAGCAAATACATGGTTGCAGGT
This sequence comes from Tyto alba, assembly GCF_018691265.1. Taxonomy (NCBI): domain Eukaryota; kingdom Metazoa; phylum Chordata; class Aves; order Strigiformes; family Tytonidae; genus Tyto; species Tyto alba. Next base: position 5,097,704 of record NW_024881277.1, on the reverse strand, counting down.
AAAAACAGCTTGATGTAGAAAAGGTCGCAGTGCTAAATCAGCCTGGTAAAAAACTACTCTTTAAAAATATTCTATTGGGCAAGTTCAAAGAAAGGGAAAAGAGACAAACAGCTGTATTAACTAAGCCGCATGGTACGTATGCACTGAGCATCACGATGAAACCTGAAACAACTAATCAGTCTGATCATATTTCAAATTTCTTCATGAAATCTTTACATGGTCAGAAAATGAGGAAAAAGGTCCTGGATTCCCACCCCAAAACGCTCCTGAGTAAATCGTTCTAACTCTGGTTTCTGAAGTGAAATATACCTTTCCTGAAGTTTGCTCTCAGACTCCTTCAGCTTTGTTTTCAAATGCTGTACTGTAAATTCTTTCTGCTGCAGATGACTCAAGTACTGCTCTCGGTTTTGTGGCTCAATGCTGTGGTTGTCACCACAAGAAATGTATCTCCCTGATCGCCTGGAAAGGGAAGAAACCCAAACCGTCACAGAACATCATTCCTAGAGGTCTTCAGTCCTGCCAAAAAGAGACTTCCCATAGACCGATACAAAGCTTGACTCGTTTGGGGCTCCCCAGTGTCCTCACAAGAGGCTCCTCTGGAAAATCAACATCCTTGAGGAAACAGCTGGTTTGTGGCTGTCGTGCAGAGTTTACTATCTGCTGTCCTTGGTTTCAGTGCCATGCTATCAAATGAGACATTTAACTTTAAAATACTTTTACAACAAAAACTTTTTAGAACTAAAAAACCTTCTTTTTTTTTTTTTTTTCCCCAAATACAGCTCTTTTTTTGTTTCTTTCTCGTATCACAGTTCTCATCTGTGTTAGTGTTGCCTGAGAGCATAGTGTTACCCAAACTGTTTTAACACTCACAATACTGATGCTGTATGTATTAGCTGCAAGACCAGACCTACTCGTCTACCTCTGCACTAGCAACACTTGCACTATCCCGGAAAAAACTGCTGTGCTTACTCGAGAGAGAAAGATCTTTTGCTTCCAGCAGCAGACATGGGGACTTCATGCACTGAAATAGTGCCTGTGCTGCTTGGAGAGATGAAATTGGCTTCACTCCCTGGAAAGGAAAAGGGAAGATTGGAAACATGATGGAAAGTAGAACACAAAGACTGTTTTCCAAATAACAGCAAATCACAAGCATTCTCCCTTTGTGCGTGCTGGGTGAACTTTAGAACTCGCATGAATTTTCAACCATCCCTAAGGGCAAGCACTGGATTTTCAACATGGCTTCAGAACTGGCACTTCCAGAGGAGCAGGAGAAACATCTGGACACGAACCCCTGATGCTACAGAAGCCATGTTAGGACTCGGTGGGGACGTCTTGCATCCCTCCATAGCCGGGACCCGTGTCTTCACAGCCTTAAAGAGGGTGAGACATCCACCAACCACCCTCACCTTCTGGCAGCTCTTAGCAAGCGGTCTGAGGATCAGCCCTGTTCGGATTTAACCCAACACTTTCCCAGCCTCCCCATGTGCCAGCGTTGGGATCAGCCCCTGTTTCTCTGTGCCTCTCGTTCAGCCCAGCCCAGATATTCCTCGGCCCGAGCTGAGTGCTGAAATGCACAGCCCAGCTCGTGCAAAGGGTAATCCCAGGGGCCCAGTTTCGCCACCGCTAATCAACTCCATGCCAGTACAACACCCCTGATGATCAGACCCAAGTAGCCACAGCTGGAACCAAATCAGAGCCACCTGCAAGTCTGCAAGGGAAGGGAGGGAAAGCAGCAAAGCCTCTTCGTGTCACAGAGTATTTATATAATTCCTACAGATGCAGCTGTCAGTGACCCTCCTCCTTGGGGAACCAAAATGACCGTGGGACACAATGTCTGAAGCTTCCACAGTCTTTTCCTGATAAACAAAATGCTCCCATCTAAGAGACTAAGATACTAAATGCTCTCTTGGTATCACGGTCCTCCCAAATCTAATTTTCCAAGCAAGACCCGAATGGGTAAACACATCATACAGATTTCATACCTCTGGTGTTCAGGCCCCCATATCATTCCACCCCTTTAAAGATGCCAGCAGCTTTCCAAAGCCACGTCCTGGCTGTGGCACAGAGAAGAGGAGCCCTAGCCAAGAGTCGTCTCTGGTTAAGTAGAACATATCATAACCAGATGTCGCTATCAAAAGCTTTTTGAGGAAATGAGCCTTAATAATAGCCTCTCTCTGAGCCGCCTGGCTTGCAGCGTAGTGCTGGGAAGGGCTGCCGAGCTAGGCACGGCTGGTAAGGGTGAGCAGAGCCTGAAAATGGAACCACCCCAAAGGCTGAGCTTTCTGAGAGCGTGAACTGCATCTGAGACCCAGCGATGTGTCTGCAAAGCATAAATTAACCTGTCTGGCCCCAATTCTGAAAACAGCTACACACAAGCTTAACTCTGAGCACAGGAGACTACTTTTGCTTAAAATTAGGCACGTGGCTATTTACAGGCTCTTCAAGAACATTTTAAAAATTAAAGGGGTCACTGCCAGTATCGGTTCCAAGTGTGCTACTTATGCTCAAGCCAGCTCTGCGTAGAGCAGAGCTCAACAGCACTGGTACTAGGAGAGCTTGAAAAATATTTTCTCCCATTTGGTAAACATCCCTAAGAAAAACATCATGGCATCTATCCATAAAATATTAATTGCAACAGATTCTCCTGGGTAATTGGGACTTCTGTCTTAGAAACACCCTACCAAAGCGGTGAAACTCCGTGCCTAGCAGCAGTGCGGGCAGGAGCCGAACACGGCCTCTCACCTCTCCTAACGCCGCTCTCCCGGCTGACAGCTCCCTAGGGATGCCTGTTGACTGGTTTTGTCGCTGGGACAACGTGATTGCAAAAGCTCACACGTTTAAGCCCCAGAAGAGCCCACCGAAGCAGCGTTAACCATGAAAGAGGTTAGCATTTCTCAAGAAACACATTCTTTTGTCCCACCCGTGTGGTGCAGCCATCGCACCCACGTTTGTGTGTGGAAGTGGCCCGCGTTTAACTCTGCTCTTTGCACGGATCTGTGCAAGGATAATGACACAGTACAGTGACCATATATCCCACTGCATTCAGAGCGCTGACGGGTAGAGCAGATTAGGTATATTTGCTCTACTGGGACAGGATGCAAGCACTGAAACACCACGTCATGCATGTATACATGTGTGTTGAGACAGCATATACATTCCTTACACAGGGCCACACAATAGCCCCACATGGATGCCTGGTGTATGGCATCCCAGTCTGCTATTTCTGGCCAGGTGGTCGGATACCTTTTTGGATGGTCTCCTGGCCTTGCTATTAACATTTTGCTTGTACTAGACCGTTGAAGATTTTTCCTCCTATAAGAATAAAGCTCAAACCTGCTTGTGTGCATTTTATTGTCCATTGGCTATCTAAATGGTAAGATTACAGTATGGGAGAAAGGAAAAACGTCAAGGAATATCTGTGACAGGAACACTGCCAGCTGACCACAAGAACAGGATTCCTACAACTCAGGATGTAGATGAGCTTATGAAAGTTTAGTCTTTTTGTGTAACTCGTTTGTATTTGCAACTTCAGCACTATTTCATAGCTGCCAAAGTCTAGATACAATGGAACTTAACTTGCCTCTCTTCTTACTGCATAAACATGACCTTGTTATGTATATACATACATCTATCAGTCCTGATGCTGTGTTTTGCATATAGTCACACAGTGAAACACAGCTGTGAGTAAAACAGTGCTGACAGAGACAGCTTGTGCTCAAAACGTAAAGCACCTAAATTTGCTGAGCTTCCTTGCCTTCAAAAACATCCTGTCACGTGGGAAAGAGACCAAAATATGAACATGTATGGTCACCACTCTGCTGCAGCAACTAGAGGAATAACTGGAACACTGTCTCTGTAGATGGCTTTATTTAGAGAGCCCGAGGGGAGAGAGAGGGCCTGACTGTGTAAAAACACCCAGTAAAGCCATTAGAAGCAGCTGGAAAAGTGGAGAGAATTCAGTTGTAATGCTCACTGTTGGAAGGACCCGCATGTTTAAGAGACTGAGATTAATTTATCCTAGAAACCTTTTACTCACAGCTACGTCTCTACTTCCCATCTTTAACAGCATAAGCAGTGTGTTTCCAGGAAGCATTAATGCTGCTCCTATTCTATTTAATATGAGGTTGTTCCTGCGAGATTGTTTTTGTATTCTCCCTCTGCCCCTGTCTCATTCTCTCCACGACCATGAGGTCTAAAGTCAGTGGAAGAAGCTGAGGATGTGCCTGGGCATGCCGAGAAGCCGACCGGCTTGAAAAGCACCCGACAGCTCGGTGCCTGGCTCCTCTCTAAGACCAGGGTGGGTGTTTCACACCGCACCAGATATATCAGGGTCCACACAGGAGCAGCCCGAGGAAAGCTCCCTTCTGCTGCCTGCTTTACTGGGGAAAGGATCCAGCTGGGATCTGCAGGGCCACATTGAGCTTTGAACTGGGAGGAGGCTGCACATCCCCTCCCCATCACACCACCTGGGACACGCACAGCATCCAGCAGTAAGGACCGGACAAGGAGACGGGGTTCCCATCCTCCCAGCTTCTCATGGCCCTCTGCAGGAGGTGGGATGCCTGCCTGTCTTCATTACTCCCTGCTACATGCTGGAATCCAAACAGGCCTGAGTTCCCCACAGCTCCCACTTCCATCAGAAGACCCTACCCAAGATCTGCAACCAACACTTTCTCCTTGTCACACATAACACTACAGAACAGGACTGGCAAGTCCGTTTTACGGCTATTCTGCCTGTTACATTGCTACATTCACATGTGAAAAAGAGAAAAAAAAAAATAATACAAACCTCTCTCAATGGGGTCATTAGAACGGTTGCTCTCACAAAGGTTGTTCAAGACCAGGTCGGGCTCAGCAAAGACCTGCTGAGCAAACGCCCGAGCTGCCGACTTCTCGGAGGTCTCCTCCCGTGCCTGCAGCGGTTCTGTCTGCTGGCGTTCGCGAGGTTCCTGCCGAGACAACGCCGCCTGTGAAACATTCAGGCTTTAGCTGTCACTTCTCTGATCTGGAGGAACGACTCGGCAAACAACATAATGACTGAGGACATCAGTATATGCAGCACCTGGTCCCTCCAGCCTCTATTTCTGCAAAAAGTGTTCACAGGAGAAAGTGCTGGAAAGCAGGCTCGCATGGCACCTGTGCAGTAGGAGAACCCCTGTGGGCTAGACGGGAACTTCTTCCTTGATGTATTGGTTTTATTTTTGGTAAGCCTGGCAAGCGTCTGGAGAGTGGCCAGACTAAGCCTTTCCTGCTGCTTTAGTGTGCCCTGATCTCCAGACACGTGGCTTTACTGGCGTGGCAAACAGAGATGGCAGTTAGCCGTGGGGCAAGTGGAAGGTGGTCCAGGATTTTCTGCACTTTCCAGCATTCGTGGGTGTTTTTCTACCCTGTTTGTTATAACAAACGGGAAATCTGACTATATCCTTAGAAGGCAAGACTGACAAAACACATGTGTAAGGTTGAGTAAGAATGAATAATAAAGGCTTTCCTTTTCTGCTTACTCCTGATTGGGAATTACTCATATTGAGCGCTTGGAAATCACGGGTGCAGGTGCGCTACTACTTAGCTTTTAAGGTAGAAGGATACATTTTGGAATTTCAGAGCCTTGCGAGTATTCATTTAGGGCATTATCATCAGGAACACAGCTAAGATAAGTGCTTGACTTACAACTGTACGAGGTACAGAAAAAAATTGCTCTCAGGCTTGCCTTCTTGATGAGCCATCTAAGGAGGCAAAGTCACCAGAGCAAGACTGCTTCCAAGAAAGCAGTCTGCTGCCTCGGTTCTGCCACAGAAACTGACTGAAGACAGGGGCTGTTTTGCTACAGGGTTTGTGAGCCCAGCTCTGCCTCATACCTCTCCTTTGTCGGCTGCCCTGGACATGGCTCCTCCGCCCTCTGCCAGGCTGCAGAGCAATGAGGGTGGTCGCTCAAGGGGCACGTCTGCCTGACCTACCACGTCCGCCTCTATTCCGTGGTCCCCAGGCTCATCTGAACACAGCTCTGGAAAGCAAAGGCATAAGGAATGACACGTGTTGGGGTCAGATGAGCTTTAACAGCCACGACTCTGCCTGTTGATTCCGCAGGCCAAATTACATGCCAAGAATGTGCTGCAAAATGATTCCTCTGAAGGAAACTGGCAAAACCCTGCACCCCAAGTGAGGAGCGACCCTCTGATGCCATCTGCTGCCCCCCTCGGGAAGGGTCCCGGCAGCATTGTCACTCAGCAGATGTCGGTCATCACAGTCCAGAGCTCTGGCTCTCACCATGAAGAACATGCACGTTCCCTTCCTACCTCAGCCAGAAGAGCCCTGGAGGTGAGAGCACACCTGAAATGTGGGCACTTGGTCTGAACCGGACCTGTTTCCTACGGGAGAGCTGAGAGACCTTGCTCAGAAAAGATGCGCTACAGAGGCCACGAGACAACGTGCATCAGTCAGGCTGTAAGAGACCAAAACTTTCAGCGCAGACCATCTCGTTCTGGGAGAAACCCAGTGCCAATGGAGAAAAGCCTGGGGGCCGCCGGGCAGCAGTGCAGCAGGCTTGGCAGGGCGCCGGCATTGGCACTGTTCACAAACCTCAGGCCACGTCTGAGGAGCATCTGGAAAGAGCAAAGCAAGAAGCCCTGGCCTGTGTGCCAGGAGGTGCACTGAAACTGAAGAAAGGTCATCTAACCTCTGGGAAAGGTCACCCTAATTCGCCCCGTGTGTTAAGGTTCGAAGCGGTGAATTCCAGGATGTTACAAGGGCAACGGTTAGAGAACCGCAACCCAAGGGGACGCTCCCAAATGCCCCATGAATCGCCTTTTCCAGGTTCATCTGGACCCACGTGCTTGAGTTGGACCTGAAATTCAAAGCTTTACAGCATTCTACCTGTCTGCACATCAGCGTGCTCTCTGCTGTCCTCAGGCTCAGGCGCTTTGGGCTCCAGCTGCTTCTGGGTTCTCTTGCTGCTTGGGCTCCCTTGCTGCTTGGCCAGGGTTCTACTGCAGTCTTCTTCTCGGTGCCTTTGAGCCTGAGGACAGCAATGTGGGATACTCTGGGCAGGCAGCAGGAAAAAGAATCCATCCCAGATTACTTTCCGTGTGGAAGTGGTAATCCTTCTCCCCACAGGGAAATGAAGACGATGGCCTTTGGCCCCACAGACTTGCAGTTCAGGGCCACGAGCCTGAGGAGGGGGGAGTCATGTTCTCTGTGCCCCACGGGGGTGTTTGCTCCCAAGGCTGGGGCTGCACCCAGCTCCTCGGGACCTGCCCACAGGGCACTGCCCCAGCACCCTTCTCGGGTGCTGTGTGGTCTAGAAAAGCCACAGCTGGGCACCAGTCACTGGCGTGGAGCACAGGGGACACGGGCTGCCCGTCTGTGCTCTCCGCCCCGGCACTGGAGATTTCTGCCCAAACCCCACCAGGGAGAAAGAGGCCTCTGTCTTGATGGCTTCCCATCCCAGAAAAGCTGCCCTTCCTCTCCCGAGGCCTCTCCCACCCATACACAATGCCAAGGTGGAGAAAGGTAGCCACTGCTTACTTTTGCCTGGCACTGAACCAGAGTCTCGATGATCTGGGCAGCCATCGTCACCGGCTAGACAAGAGAACAAAGGCCAAGTGGGAGACGCTCCTCTGATGGTCTGTGCTAGAAAGCAGCATCACTCCCGTGAGCCAGCTGGAACGACTTAGACACTTACAGATCTGCAGAGGCCCAAGACCGTCACAAGGAGATTAAGCGAGGGCAGTGTGGTCACTCGTGTTCCCTGGGCTGTGCTGCTTTGCCTGTGCACAGGGAATGGACAAAGGGAGAGCTCTGTGTCACTGAGCCTGGCTTTGCCCTCTCCCCTGCCAGCCCGTCCAGCACCATTTGCATCCAAACAGCCAAAGAAGAAGTCCAGGCGCAAAAGGGGCAAGTGGAGACAGCTGGATCTTGACTTGCCGTTACTTTCCCAAGGCAAGGCTGAGCAACTCGGGCAGTGCTGCCCCGCAGCTGCCCCAGCAGTGTGGGTACCTCTGCCCCAACCCTCGAGCTGCCTTGCAGCTGCAGCTGGAGCATCCCACCAACGGCCACGGTGGCACCAGAGGTTTGCTACTCCAGCAGGGCTTACCTGAGGATGGCGTCCAGCCAGAGTTCTTTCACCTCTTGCGAGCTGCAGGAGACAGGAGAACCAGTGTCACACCCCACTGCCACCAGCTAGGTGTTGTGCAGTTTTCCCTCCAGAGAACAAAGTCAAAGCCAAGGAGGGTCTGCTCATGATGCAGCCTCGTCTCTCCAGGAGTCCCTTTTGATGCTGCAACTCTGCAGCCTTTGGGATGCCCCTGGTCTGAGGAGCGCTGTCGCAGACACGGGGCTTCTCCAGAGCGGGGAGCGACAGCCCAGCTCTGCCAGAACTGCACCTGGGTTTTCCTGGGAGCAAACGGGACCGCCTGTCTGCACACAGCCCCCGCCTCAGCCCACGCCTTGCCTCACCCCTTTGACAGCGCACACCTTGTGCATGGGCTGTTTCCAGAGGGGAGAGGCTCAGCTCGGAAAAGAAGCCGAGCTGCAAAACACTTCCCAAGCAAAGCAGTGCCTCTGCTTTCCCTCCCCGCCCCGTGCAGTGGACCTGAGGAGCCAGCTGGGCTCTGAAGGCGAGCACTGGGCCAGACAGCCCAATGCCTGGTTACACGTCACCGCGACTCACCCAAAAGTGACCCCGCAGAGGCTGGTGGGCCAGACGAGGATGAGGGTACAGCTGCAGTCCAGGCCCAACGCTGCGTCCTCTTGTGCACACCCGCACGCCGCCTCCTCCTGGCACAGCACCCACAGCTCGCCGAGACGCACCCTGTGCTGCAGCCAGAACTTGGTGCCACATCTGCAGCCAGGAAGAGCAGGGGCTGATGGTGAGCTTGCCTTCTGGGGGGGCACCCATGGAAATCCTCCTTGGGAGAGCCACTGCAGCTGACAGAGCCCTGAGAAGGGCTGCCCAGCTTCACAGCTCACCCAAATCGGCAACATCCTTGCTGGCGACACCCCTTGACCCTTGTAGCCCTGGTTTCTGAGCGGCCGACCCTCCCCAGAAATCCTCCCTGGGACTTTCTGGGCCATTGGAGCAATGGCCAGCCCAAGAGGGCTTTGTGAGATGTCTCCTGAGGGCTGGTATTGGAGGCAGGAGGTGGGAAGAGGGAGTACTGCCATCCTCTCTTCTTACCTGCGCTTGGCAAAAGCAAGGGCGTCTTGGAAAAGCAGGAGGTCTCTCCTCCTCGTCCTCCCACGCCAGGTCACCTCCACACAGTCGCAGCGGAGGAGCTCGGGATGCCGTCGGGACACGAGGGCACCCAGCTGGCTGCCACCAGAGCCGCCCCTGCAAAGGACACGGTTGCGGGCGTGAGGCACACGGCTCTGCCGGGAACAGGCCGTGCCCGGTGCCAGAGGGACAGAGCAGGCACGCACCGGGAGAAGCAGGAGGGCAGCTGGCCCATCGTACTGCGGCCAGGCAGACACTTGGGCTGTGGAAGCGCTCAGCAAGGGGATGAGCAAGGCCCGTAAGGCCTTCCGATGCTGGGCAGCGATGTCCCCGTGCCAGGGTGCTCCTGCCAGAGCCCGTCTCTCCCCAGCACTGCCCGCGCCAGCACAGTGCCGCACCGGGAGACACTGGTGTCCGTGACACCACTGGTGCCCCTTGTGATGCGTGGGGGGCCACGCCCAGGGCGGGGGCACACAGCGGGCGGGGGGCTCTGGGGCACCAGGAGCTGCTCCTACTCGAATGGCGTTTCCCAAACTCCCAGCAAACAACAGGAGCTTCCCCCAAGCTGAGGGCCCTGAACAAGGCAGAAAGCTGCGGGCAGGAGTCCCCTCGGAGCCAGGAGAGACGCTCTGTGCCCAGCCCCTGCCAGCTGAGCCAAGGCCTTCCAAAAGGCCCTTCAGCACCTCGGCTCCTGCTGCCGCCACCTCTCCGCGCATGGTGATGTTCAGTCCTTCCACCTGGTCCTCCAGACTGGGCCCAGGGCTCAGGCCAGCCTTGGAGAGACTCTGCGCTGCAGAAAAATAGGTAACAGCCTGGATTTCCTGCTCCCACCAGGCTGCGCACAGGCAATCCTCGGCAGCAAAGCGCTGACAGCTGTGCTTAGGGAAGACACAAGAGCGGTGAGCTGAGGTCCCGGTGAGCACGCCAGTGTCAGCCCAGCAGTCCCACCAAAGCTGTCAGACTGCCCCAGAGCCCAGCCCCTTCGGTGCCACAGTGCATTTCTCTGCTTGGGCTGGCTCACAGACCTCCTGTCCCAGGGCACGAGCATCACGCCACAGGCCCAGCGTCCTTGAAGGCACCTACCCGAAATGTTCTGCTGATGGCAGAGGCGTGTCCATGCCTGAGAGCTGCTCAGGACTCCTGGCAGGCAGCTACTGCAGTCCGTTTGCTGCCTTTGGAGCAAGCTGAGCTCCCAGGGAGCAGCCCCAGACTCTTCTCTCGGGGAGCGGGGCCTGAGTGGGGCGGGGGTGCTGTCATTTGCTGCCAAGTAAAAAAGGGAGCAGCGGCGTCCCAGGGAGCAGCCCAAGGGAGCTGGTTCTCTTCCGAGGCCACCAAAGCAGCCTGCCTCTGCCCCCAGTTTTGGGGGAAATACAGAGTGGCGCCGAGACGTTCCTCAGTTATTCAGAAGAGGGGCTGGGGTGGCCTTGGATGCCTCCATGTGATCTCAGAGGGAACATGGTGGGTGTCAGCCCGCAGCGCGGTCAGGCCTTGGTGATCCCAAACTGCTGTGTGTGTCGGAGGAGCCAGGGAAGCTCGGGGAGTTTCTGGGGTTTCTGGGGGCAGGACATGGTGGTGCTGCATGGAGAAACTCCTGGGTCCCTTCCCATGGCTCCTGTTCCCCTGCTTTCCTCTGCAAGGAAATCCTTGATGGACTGCAAGGAGGAAGAGGTGGGAAGTGCTGCTTTCCACGCCGGGGGCCGCAGTGGGGGGGTCTGTCTGTGCCCAGTGGGGTGTGAGCAGAGGGTTGAGGGGAGGAGGGCTCCCTGACGGGAAGCAGCAGAGTCCTGGGGCCTTTCTGCAGGGAGGGCTGGGCCACCAGCATGGGGAGAAGCTCTCTCTCCTCCGGAGTGAGCCCTTCTCCCGTGGGGCAGAAGGGAAAGGGAAACCCCTGCCAGCGGGAAGGGCAGGCCAGTGTTCAGGGGATGCTGAGCACTAGGCAGACCTTCAGCCCTCCAAGCAGAGCCTCTCCTTCCCTCTTCAGGACAAGCAGGCTGTCCTTGGGGCAGTGGCCGCCAGGACGGGGGTCCTTCTGCGTGAGGAGCAGCACCGCGAGCGTGCCTGGGAGCAGCTCCTCTGGCTCTTGCACCAAGATCAGGAGGTGCGAGACACTCCCGGGTCAGCAAGGTGAGGTGTTGCGCAGGGCCCGGCATGGCTGCTGGAGTGGGTCTGTGCCAGTGCCACGAGGTGCTGGGGAGCTGTGGGGTGCCAGGAGGAGCTGAGAAGCCCTTAGGGAAGGATCGGGGAGAGCAGAGGAGGCCTGAGGCTCTTCGGGCAAGAAAAGAAAAACCGGGGGTGGGGCGCAGGAGGGAGGCAAGAGTCCTTAGGGCTCATCTTCTCAGGAAGGGAGGCACTGCCACCTCCCTGGAGCTCTGTGCAGGAAGAGCTTTGCCCTCATGCCCAGGGCCATGTCCAGTGCTGTCCAGTGAGGGCCGAGGTCTGCTGAGTGGGAAGTGCCAGGAAACAGAGTTGTCAACACCGGGCTCTGTTCAGAGGCAAGAGCCAACTCTGCGCTTGTCTCTCTGGGACTTGTGGGACTGGATAAAGGGGAAGCCCTGGGACTCCCCGGTGTACTACGTGTTTCATGTCCTGGAGAGGTTGAGGTGAGGTCTGTTCCCCGGGCACTGGGGATCCCCAGTGTGCCCCAGCCAGTGGCCTTGAGCATGGAGCCAGGAGCTGCTGGGGCTGCGGAGTGAGTATTCCCCACTTCAGATGTCTCCCAAAAGAAGGGGAGCCCCAGGGCTTCCTTAACCTGGGGGTGGGGGTTTGCCTGCTGCCTAGGAGGAGGCAGGAGTTGTTGGTGCTGAAGGCCCTGCTCGCTGGCATGGGCTGGGGGTGCTGGGTTTGAGGTCCTCGATTAGGGTGAACCCAGCTGTGGTTGAAGGCACTCTGGAGAGGGCTAGTAAATCCCCTTTCTGTTTTCTCTTCCTTTCTCCTCTGGCCAGCAAGCTGAGGCCACCTCTGAGCAGGGAGGAAAATCACAACCTGCTGTCAGTGTGCTGCCAGAGTGTCCTGGTCTGTGCTTCCGAGGAGCAGGTGAAGGAGGACAGGAAGACAGTGAGGGCAGCTGTGAGCATGCGGGTACCCCCCGGCCGGTGCCTGCCCACCTCTGGGTCAGGATCCCACCTCAGCGCACCCTGGCAGCCCCTGGGATGCAGAACCTCAGCTCTCCTTTCCTGATTTTAGCTTCTGCACGGGAGAAACCTGGAAGATCTGGGCCTGCTCAGAGAAACCCTTCTGGAGGCAGAGGTGACCTCCGCCGGCTTTGACTAAGTGGTCCCTGTGAGTAGCCATGGGGCAACAGGAAAAGTGTTGCGGGGGCAGAGAATCGAGGCCTTAGCAGGTGATAGGAGGTGGATGCCTTTGCTAGAGGAAAGTGGGGCTTTGGCTCCTTGCTCCAGGGCTGTGCGTCTGGCTGGGGCCAGGGGCTGAGCTGTGGCACAAGAGCCCCCAGCCACTGCAGCCTCAGGACAGGCAGAGAAGTGGGTCCTGATGGAGGGAAAGCCAAGAGCCAGCCCTGAGCTGGGCGAGAGCAGCCTGGGGGAAGGCTGGAGCGGGGAGATGCTGACCAGGAAGCAGCACCTGGCTCAGGGCAGAGGCAGCAGGAGAGAGCGGGGCAGCGAAGGCTGCAGTGCCAGGGCTTGGTGGGGCTGGGGGCTGTGCCAGGAAAGGGCCAGAGAAGAAGGGAGAGGGATCTCAGGAGAAAAAGATTCCTGTTATGAGAGAGGTGCACCTTGCCCCAGGTCCTGAAGGGCTGGCTCACCTCAGCCAAGGAACAGGAACGGGAGAGAGCCCTGCGGGTCTGTGCCCACATGCTGGGTGCTTGCAAGGAGCGACTTGAGCTCATGGTGAGTAGGGACGCCTGTGTGCCCTGGTGCCCCGTTCCCATTCCTGGCCCCACAAGGGAGCCCTGCCTGATGGGGTGCTGGGTTTCGGGGCTCCTGGGATTATGGGGCACCCCTTCTGTCTGCCCCTCTGCCCAGTCGCTGCTCAGGGAGCAGGGTGGGCGGTAGAGGCAAGCGGGTGCTGGGGCTGCCTGCAGCCCTTTTCCTGCTGCTCTCCCCTGCAGAGAGGATGTCCTTGCAAGCAGTTCAGCTCCCTGGTGGGGTTGCTGGGGTTTCTGATCACTGACTGCCTGGCCACATCCCACCAGAAGGCATTGGTCTGCCTTGGCTACCTTCTGCAAGTGCAGGGTGAGGAGAGCGGGTGCTTCCCAGCTTCGCTCAGCCTGATCCCTCCGTTCTGGCCTGGCACCATGCTCAGCTGGTTTTGTGTCCCCACCCCATTAGCCTTCTGCCTCCCCGGCCATCTTGGGAAGAATCCCTGGGAGAGGGTTGCTGAGTCCCACCTCCCTGGGGCGTGTATGAGGCTGGGTGGTCTGGGCCATCCCTCACTGCTGCCTGAGAGCAGGACATTGTCACCAATTCTGGCGACTGTTCCCCTCCACATCTGTCCCCCTCCGCGTTCCAGGAGAGACAGAAGGTGGCCAGACAACGCGCTGTGATGAGGTCCCCAGCGTTACAGAGCGCGTCTTCCCTCTCGCTGCCTGCCTTCAGCCTGGAGAGACAGGCAGCTACCCAGGCAGTCTCCAAACTCATCCCTGCCAGGGGAGAAACCTCCTGCTGAGCACAAGAGAGGAAACCAATGTGCTGCGCAGAGCAAAGTGGGCAGGGAGGAGGGCTCTGAGCTGCAGGCCCCGAGCCTGCTGCAAAGGGTTGTGTTCGAACCCTCTCCTCTTCGGGCAGCAGGGTCTGCCTGTGCTGAGGAAGTCACTGGGAGGTTTCCTGCCTCCCAGAGACGCTGGTGGTCTGTGCGGGAATAGGGGACGCAGCTGCTGGGAGCAGAGGCTGCTGGAAGCCTGAAGCCCCAGCAAAGGGTTCAAGGAGGAAGAGGCCTCTCTCCAGCCTGGGATTTGTCAGCCATTTATCAGGCTGGGGAAATCCTGCTGCCCCGAGTTCAGGAGGGCCCTGGGTTTCCCTGTGGCCTTCACTGCCACCGCTTGGGTTTTCCTTTATCGGTATCTGGGGCCAGAGATTGAGTTTCCGTAGATGTGACTTCTCTTTTCTCCTGGTGTTTGTTTCAGCCCAGACCATGAAGGTGGTGCCTCAGGCAGATGAGATCAGGTGCCTTTGTGAGGAGCTGAACATCCCAGACACTGAGACTGTGGTGGAGACCTGTACCAAAACGGGAAAGGTAACTGGCCCCAAACGAGCGGGGTGGGAGCCCAGCTCCTGGGGTCCTGCACATCTCTCTGCTCCCCTCCAGACTGTCTCTCTGTCACCAGAGCAAGCTGCCGGGACAGCTGGTGTTAGCAAGTAGCAGGAGCCTTTGAGGCAAGAGTTTCCCTTTAGGCGCGATGGAGCAGATACCATGATGTGTGTGTGTGTGTGTGCACGTCTGTGTGTGAGTGCTCTTGTCAGAATACAGATTTGGTATCTCAGCAAGCAGCATGGGGGAGACACTCCCACATGGGTTAGCTGCATCAGATGTAAACAGCACTATACGCACAGCAGGAGGGTCAAGTGATTGCCCTCTCCAGGGCTGCTGAGCTAAGAGTCCTGTCAAGCTTCCTTTCCTTCCTGAATTGCTGGAGCAGAGCTGAGACATGGTCTGTCCTCTTCCTGGCTTCTCTCCAGGCTGTTTGAAAATCATCCCTCCAGCATGGGCTACAGACTCTCTGACTGCCGTCCTGGACAGCTTGCTGCGTGGCCCACCCACAAGTGCAAGAGCAGCCTGGAAGTGGGTGTTTGTCTTCCTGGTGGAATGCAGAAAGGAAATACTCCAGGAGGTAACGGAGACCTTTTTCTCCATTTGACTTGGTCTTTTCTCCTGTTGGCTGTTGCAGTACACCCTGCTCAGTTGGCATGGGCTCAAGAAATGCTGCCTGTGTGCTGAGCTGAGGGGCTACTGATGGTTTGAGTCGTGCATCAGCACCTGCTCCAGCTGGCACCTGCTCCAGCTGGTGACCAGGATATGGGCACTTCTTGTCCAAAGTCTCCCACTGGTCCAGGTCCTTCCCATGAGTGAGGCACTAGGAGGTACCAACCTTGCTGTTCCTCCTCTTCCTTCAAGGTCACTCACAGTCCTCCCTGCCCTGGGACCCACTTCACGCTGCTCACTCTTCCCTGGTCCCCAGTTGCCTCTACTCTGAGCTTTGCTGGGCACGCTAGGTTTTCCACAGGTGGGACACTTGTTCGTTGTTCTCAATGCTTTCCCCAGCTGTGGTGTTACCCAGCCTGCGAGCTGCCCTTCCCTTAGCCCCCAGTTGCTGCCCGTTTGTAGCGTGGGAGCCTCTGGCCTCGTGCTGTGCCTGCCCTGTCAAGGCTCCTGTTCTCCTCCTCCGCTGGCACTCGGCTGCGCTCCCCTCGGGCTCGAGGGGCACCGGTGGCTCGTGCAGCCCAGGCTGCCTCCATGGCCGTCCGCCGCTGACAGAGGTGGGTCCCCGTGAGGACAGCCATGGGTGGCAGCCCCAGGGTCACGCCCAGCTGAGCTAAAGCTCACCCAGCCGTAAGGCTGCTGCTGTTGGAGCCAGGGCAGGGTGTCTCTGCGCTGTCCCTGCAGGGCCCACGGCCGCTCTGGGCAGTGGGAGCGCCGCATCCGTGGGCTGCGGGGTCACCCCTTGCTGCTTCCCCAGGCACAGAGCAGGTTGTGTCTGCACCACGGGCCAGAGGTAGGCAGCTGTGGGAGGAGCTGGGATCTTCCCCGGGAGGAGGGACCTGGCTGGCTCTTTGTCCTTCTCACAGCCACTGCTTCTAGCTGTGAAAGGCTCAGACAAATATCCCTTCCTTTGGGGGAAGAGCCTCTGTGTGGGGAAGGGGTCTGTGCTTTGGGAAATGAGGAGGGCAGAGGCAAGGGAAAGTGTCCCTGGAGAGCGGGGTTCCTCTGGAAGGAGTCACATGCCCTTGCAAAGGTCCTGCACGGCATCTTCAGGCTCTCGAAGAGCATGTCTGGTTTTGGTCTTGCATTGCTCCAGACATGGGGAGAGCTCCTCAAGCGCCGGGTGTGAACTGTCTCAGTGTCCTCTGTGTGCACACAGGGCACGCAGCTGCGCATACGGTTGGGCCCAGGCACACCCAGTGACCGAGGCTGCTGTGTGAGTGCCCGTGTGTGTGTGCGTGTGTGTGTGTGCACGATTGCCAAGAGCACACTGGGCTCCAGACGTGCGTCAGGGTCAGGCAAGGTGGAAGGGGTGAGGTTTTGGGCTGGATCTGGACACTGTGTCAAGGGCTTGGGCATTGCTCATGTGCCGAGTGACTGCGTCTGGGCCCCACAGGGCAGGGTAAAGGACGCACTGAGCCTCTTTCTCCTCATCTTCCATTCAGGTGCCCCAAATCCTCAACACCCTTTACAGCTCCATGCAGCAGAGCACCCTCAGGCCCTTCCTGCTCCGTGCAGTGTTTCTCCTCGCCCGCTTTCACCGGGTGCCTGTGATCAGGTGTCTCCTCCAGACAGGTCTGCCCATGGGCAGGTACGTGCACTACCCACTTCCCTGCTGCAGTCCAGTAGGGACCCTGCGGCTTGCTTGCTCTGGGGGGATCTGGTTGAGAAATAGGTCTTTTTTTTTTCTGCCTGATCAGTCTGGAGTGTTGCAAGACTGTGTGCCTGTGTCTCTGCCGTGAGTGGGGCTTTGTAAACCCCATTGCAGCGGAGGAGGTTTGAGGGCACTGCAGGTCTGCGAGGAGATGGGCTCAGGGGTGAAGGTCTCTTCCCTTCCAGTGACACGGTGGAGGTGTGGAGGAGCCTGGGGAGAAGCATCTTTGGGATTCAGATCCTGAGGTGCTTAGTGGAGAAACTGAACAGAGCAGGAGAGGAGCACCTGGGGACTGACTCCTCCGCCTGTGAGTGGCACAACCATCGGACTGCTCTGGAGACTGACGGCGAGTTCAATGGCAGACACGTTTCTGCAGCTTTGCATCTGCTTTCTAACTCGTACCTCAGCGCAGGGGAGTCGGGTGCCCTGTGCCCGAGGAGACTCCCAGGGCGCTGTGCTGGGCCGGCCTCGAGGAGTGTGGGGAGCCGGGACAGTTTTGTGCTCCTGAGCCACAGTCTGTCACAGAAGTAACAACTGCGGACAGTAACCCCCCCTCCCCACCCCAGGCAGGTGGGGGAACCGGGCTGGTGGAAAAAGGCCTTGCCTGAGCAGGTGGTTCTTGGTCATGGTTCTCTGCAGATCAGCCATGCCATCTCCAACGTGGAGCACAGAGGAGCTCCAGCAAGTGCTTCCCCACCTCCTTCCCAGCCTCCTGAGGTGGGCCAGTGAAACGCTGGGCGAGGAGAGGCTGCTTTCCCCCATGGGCAGCTGGAGACAACTGTGCCTCAAGGGCCAGGTGCCTGAGCAGAAGCCGTGCAGGTAAGGAGCCAAAGGGGAAGATGAAGGGCCCCGGGCCCCTGCAGTGCCGAGGGCTGCAGCAGCCCTGGGAGCTGAGTGTGCCCAGTACCGGGCAGGCGACGGAGCTGGGCGTTCTGCAGTGGCAGGCATTTGTATGAGTCTTGATCTCAGAAAGAGATGGTGGAAAAAATGCAGAAAAATATTCTGGGGAGGACAGAGCTTGGATGCAAGTTACAAAATCTTGGAATATAAAATGTTTGGCATAATGGTATGTGCAACCATAACTGCAATGGTATCTGCATCTGCAGTGGCATTGCCCACTGCCATGTCATCTTAATCTGTAATGCTATCTGCATCTGAAATGGTATCTACATTTGTAATGGTAGTTAGCATCTGCCGTGGCATCTGCATCTGTCTACAAGTTCCAAGTCTTGGAACATAAGCATACGATTCTTGGCTTCTTTTTGTTTTTCCTTTTTATTCTGCCCCATCAGAAGAAATCATTGTCAGGGTCTCAGTGCATTGAGAGAGGAGGTGTCACTCTAACTAGAACTTAATATTCCACAAGCTTTTTTTCTTTTGACTTTCACTTTTTCCCATCAGCTACACTCCTATGCTCTGGCCGCTCCATTTCCTAGAGCCAGGGACAGCGGGGGTGTGCTGACTTTACTGGTTTAGATATTGCCTGGCTCACGGCATTAGCTGGGGGATGATGCCCCGCCGTGCTGTGTGTGCAGCTGTACCGGTGTCGGTACCTCCGTCGGTGTGTGCAATGCTGTCGAGAGCTGCGGTGGGATCAGTGTCTGCCACGGCCTCTGCATCTGCAACGTCCTTTGAATCTGCCGTGGCATCTGCAAAGCTCTCTGCACCTGCAGTGCTGTGTGTGCTGGGGGGTGGTGACGTCACTTGTGGGGGAGGAAGCTGATTGGTCAGGAGCAGCAGGTGGCACTGAGGTGCTGGGTGCCCGCCGGTGCCGGCACAGAGAGAGGAGGGGGGGGGCAGAGGAGAGGCGGGTTGGGGGGCCAGCGAGGGGCCGGCAGCGAGG